>NC_080483.1:15630000-15902500 GCF_030265055.1 Doryrhamphus excisus
TCCTCACCATGGCGACTGATGAAGCGGATGCAGCTCTCCACCATCAGAGGAATGGCTTCACCTGATTCCTAAAGAGTGGCACAGCATTATTATTATCAATTATTATTATCATTATTATTATTCATACATTTTTATCAATTCAAAAGACAAACAGGTAGCTGGTGTGGAAGGAAAAAAATAGGTCAAAAACAGCAGCTATCTTATGTGTGTACATGCATCAGAGGAAGCAGTACCAGACATAAGGAGGCTGCTGTTGCTAGGATACCGTGCTTTTCTTTTTTTTGTTTGGGTTTTTCATAAAACCATACATGGTGAAACATATTTGTCAGAAAAGGACATATTTGTACTTGAAATGGACGGCAACTATGATTGAATTCATAAAAATAGCTTAAATCAGAGGTGGCGCAAACTGTGGCCCGGGGGCCACATCCGGGCCGCTGAGTGTTTGAATACGGCCCGCCCGTATTTAATTCATTCATTCATTTTCTACCGCTTTTCCTCATGAGGGTCGTGGGGGGGGGGGGGTGCTGGAGCCTATCCCAGCCGTCTTCGGGCAAGAGGCGGGGTACACCCTGGACTGGTGGGCCAGCCAGTCACAGGGCACATATAGACAAACAACCATTCACACTCACATTCATACCTATGGACAATTTGGAGTCGCTAATTAACCTAGCATGTTTTTGGAATGTGGGAGGAAACCGGAGTACCCGGAGAAAACCCACGCATGCACGGGGAGAACATGCAAACTCCACACAGAGATGCCCAAGGGTGGAATCAAACCCTGGTCTCTTAGCTGTGAGGTCTGCGCGCTAACCACTAGACCGCTGTGCCGCTCTACCGCTTTTTCCTCACGAGGGTCGCGGGGGTGCTGGAGCCTATCCCAGCTGTCTTCGGGCGAGAGGCGGGGTACACCCTGGACTGGTGGCCAGCCAATCACAGGGCACATATAGACAAACAACCATTCACACTCACATTCATACCTATGGACAATTTGAAGTCGCTAATTAACCTAGCATGTTTTTTGGAATGTGGGAGGAAACCGGAGTACCCGGAGAAAACCCACGCATGGACAGGCCCAGGGTGGCCGATAAGAACCTAAAGCTCAAATTATTGATTTTAAGTCACAAAAGAACTCTTTGCTGCACGGTGGTTGAGTGGTTAGCGCACAGGCCGCACAGCTAGGAGACTGTTCTCCCCCGTGCATGCGTGGGTTTTTTCCGGGTACTCCACGGTTTCCTCCCACATTCCAAAAGCATGCTAGGTTAATTAGCAAATCCAGATCATCCATAGGTATGAATGTGAGTGTGAATGGTTGTTTGTCTATATGTGCCCTGTGATTGGCTGGCGACCAGTCCAGGGTGTACCTCGACTTTCGCCGGAAGACAGCTGGGATAGGCTCCAGCACCCCCCTTTGCGACCCTCATGAGGAAAAACTGTCGAAAATGAATGAATGAAGTCACAAAAGAACTCTTTGCTGCACGGTGGTTGAGTGGTTAGCGCACAGGCCGCACAGCTAGGAGACTGTTCTCCCCCTGTGCATGCGTGGGTTTTTTTCCGGGTACTCCACGGTTTCCTCCCACATTCCAAAAAAAAACATGCTAGGTTAATTAGCGACTCCAAATTGTCCATAGGTATGAATGTGAGTGTGAATGGTTGTTTGTCTATATGTGCGCTGTGATTGGCTGACCACCAGTCCAGGGTGTACCCCGCCTCTCGCCGGAAGACAGCTGGGATAGGCTCCAGCACCCCCTTTTATGACCCTCATGAGGAAAAACGGTAGAAAATGAATGAATGAATGAAGTCACAAAAGAACTCTTTGCTGCACGGTGGTTGAGTGGTTAGCGCACAGGCCGCACAGCTAGGAGACTGTTCTCCCCCGTGCATGCGTGGGTTTTTTTCCGGGTACTCCACGGTTTCCTCCCACATTCCAAAAAAAAAAACATGCTAGGTTAATTAGCGACTCCAAATTGTCCATAGGTATGAATGTGAGTGTGAATGGTTGTTTGTCTATATGTGCCCTGTGATTGGCTGGCCACCAGTCCAGAGTGTACCCCGCCTCTCGCCGGAAGACAGCTGGGATAGGCTCCAGCACAACCCTTTACGACCCTCATGAGGAAAAGCGGTAAAAAAAATGAATGAATGAATGTGCAGTACATAGAAATATACCACAAGGGGGCGCTTCGGTGATGTTTTGATCACCTTATTTAATACTGCATGGGTGTGAGTATATATTAACTCTATTCCAGATACACACATCTGTGTGTCGGCTTTGAAAAAATATAAAAACACAGAAACACACACACACTTATGACACATAATTACCTGTTTCCGTACTGCAGAGTTTCTCCGTCCACTACGACAGCGAGCGAGCGAGTGAGCGAGCGAGCGAGAACGAGAGAGAGAGAGAGCAGTCTGTCATTAAGCCTCCAGAGTGATCCTATTTATAAGCACCCAACTCTGGTAACACTTTATTTTACACACGGACACATATGTTGAGAATATCTTGCAAATAATAGGCCTGAGTGCCAAGAAATGGGAGTTTGAAACCCGACTATGGCGTACGGAGACGTGATTGTGTTGGTGTTTTTGTGTGTTTTTCATGCACTTCCTTTACTGGTCTCACGTACCTGGCAAGGCAACAGTCAGTCTTCTGACCTAAAAGTGTGTGGGGGGGGAGGAACAGGACATGGCCGGGGGTCAGTTATAGTCGAAATGTGAGACAGAAGGACACAAACGCTTTTCCTGCTCAGCTGCGGAAATACTGACATTTCCTGAGGAAGAACCCCCCCCCCCCCCCCCCCCCGATGCCCCCTCCTCCGTCGGTACATCTGCAGCCACATATGGTCGCTGTGACCTCCTCCCCATACAGTACGTGTCTAAGAAGGTATGAAGGACACTCACTCTCTCCTATGGTCTTCTGAATGAGGTCATGCTTGGCCTCCAGCTTGGTGATCAGGTTCCTACCTTCAAGAAATTCCTTCAGCTTCTACAAAAAAGAAAAAAAAAAGTTCAGATTCCGTGTAGAATTCCGTGTAGACCGGGGTCTCAAACTCGCGGCCCGCGGGCCAAATGCGGCCCGCGAGACGCTAGTTTGAGGCCCCCCACCTTGATACCAAAGTTTAATGTTGAAATGACCGTGTGCACACCGGACACAATTAACATGATTTTTGCCCCCGCCCATACAGTTACCCTACCCTGTTTTGCTGTTTTTGGATTAGCAATGAAGCTAAAGGCTTATGACGCCGGGTACAAATAAATGCAGGAAAATGATTTGGAATAAAACGGAAAATACACGTCGAGATAAAGCATCTCATGAAACATGTTATTAAAGTTACGACGCTGCTCCCAGATGGAACCGAGTACGATGCTAACTTGCTAATTGGGTCAAATTATTAAGTTTCATTAATGTTCATGTTAAAGGTTAAATAACTGTTAATACTGTACATTTAAATCTGAAAAAAATAATTTTTCTACTGGTTTCTTACGTTTTTCTTATTTGCTGTTTTATTATTATTTTACTTATTTATTACTGATTGATTGATTTATTGTCTTTATTCTTAATTTGTTTTTTTTTTATCTTATTTTGTGTATAGAAAAATAAAAATTAAGATATTTGAGAACAGTGGAATGTTTTATCAGATATTTTGGTGTGGAAAACCGCAACCAAAGTACTGAAAAAGTGTAGGGTATAGCAGAAGCAAAAGCATTGAAGATAGTTTTTTTTTATTGTTTTTTTTCCAGTTTTTAATAAACGGGTTTTTTTTGAAAACCTGATGAGCCTCAGGACTGCGGAGACTGTTGATATTTAAAAAAAAAAAGATTACACACCTTTTTAATCAGGCTTTTAATTAATATTTTTAAACTTTTCTTTTTGTCCTATTTTATGCTTTTAGTCGTTTTAGTCTTTTTTTTAGTCTTTTAGTCTAGCTTTCTTAGTAATTGTTTTTCCTTTTAATTGTGGTAATTGTTTTTAATTCTGTAAAGCACATTGTGTTGAATGTCTTTGCAGGAAAAAGTGCTATACAAATAAAGTTGATTTGATTTGATTTAGAATCAATAAATCCCACCCCCACTCTTGCCGTGACCTGCCACTGACCGTGAAGTAGAACTGTTCCGTTTCCTGTTGGTTAGCACGCCTCTTAGCGAGGCTGGGCTTGCTCAGGTAGGATTCACTGAATGTGGACTTGACAGACTCCATGCTGTTGCTGTGGTGGAAGCACTCGGACACGTCATAATCCTCCACGGTCACCATGTCCTGTATGGTGGACAGAGTGGCCTCCATGGTCTTCTTCACCTGATGAGGAACAGGAACGATGAAGCCACGACTCGGATCCGCATCGAGACGGATACGTAGAGTATAAATAAAGGGCGTGGCCAAACCTCTTCGTTCTCTATCTTCAGCGTGGAGAGACGGGACTGAAGCTGCTGACATCTTTGGAGAAGCTCACCTTCTAGTGGCTGCTGAGCGCACACCACTCCCATCTGCATCGCCACAGAGTATGTTAGTTATTTGACGTCATTATAAAGTTACAAAGTACAGAAGTAGTACATAAAGTTGACATATAAAGGGGAATACTACTATACATATTTACATAGAATATTATAGGTTAATATAATTATGGTATTTAGAAGGTTACAGGTTACACATTCACATTAGCCACGTTTACATTTAATATTTTATAATTAAACTCAGGACATGTTTTATGTAGATATATATTTTATTTTCTAATAAAAAAAATTAATATAAAATACGAATTAATATATAATATATATATAATACAATATAAATTATAATTAATATATAAAATATAATATTTTAATTGTTAAATAATTAATAAGATTCTGTTCCACTGCTGCTTGCCAAACACTAATAAAAAATTATAAAATTTAATATATGATGTATATGTAAATGTAAATGTATATGTAGATGTAAATAAATCTACATAAATGTAATACATTTATGTAGATGTAAATGTATATAATTTAAAATTTTAATAAAATATTATATATATATAATATAAATTATAATTAATAATTAATATATAAAATATAATATTTTAATCATTAAATAATGAATAAGATTCTGTTCCACAGATGGCGCTAATGCACACGAAGGCTGCTTGCCAACCGCTAATAAAAAAATTATAAAATTTCATATGAAATATAAATTAATATATAATATATATAATATATAATATAAATTATAATTAATATATAACATATACTATTTTAATCATGAAATAATTAATAAGATTCTGTTCCACCGGTGGCGGTAATGCACACAAAAGCTGCTTGCCAACCGCTAATAAAAAAAATTATACAATTTTATATAAAATATAAATTAATATATAATATATAATATATAATATAAATTATAGTTAATAATTAATATATAAAATATAATATTTTAATCATTAAATAATGAATAAGATTCTGTTCCACAGGTGGCGCTAATGCACACGAAAGCTGCTTGCCAACCGCTAATAAACAACAGAAGAAGAACGCACCCTGACAACTTTCCGATTGAGCGGGTACAAGATACCTCAATCGGATTGGGGAAAGGAATATTCCACCCCCGTGAATCCGATTATATATTCATTCGGATTGGCACTTTTCTTTGGGAATGAGGTGTATACAAATGTTACATTCTTTCTGTTTCAGCAAATAAACCGAATGCAATTGGAATATTTGGGTCCATGTATCCGTGGCTAGTGCTACATCCAAAACAACATATTACCGTGTCTCCCATATGCGACTGGAAGTCAAAGCGAGCTGGAGGGCAGAATACGTTGTTGTAGGTCTCCATCAGCTTCTGTTTGTCCCCATTGGGCTCCAGGCTCTCTGCCGCCCCTTCTAGGGTCTCCAAGCCGGTGTGCTTGGACGTCTCCACGTTCTGTTCTGCAGACAAGTAGGTCCTCAAGGCGCGGTGAAGGCTGGCGTGGTAGCCCAGGTCACAGCACTGCACACGCAAAGAAATATGCATAGTTTGATTGAAGATACTTCACTCTTTTAGCACATTAGTACTGTGAACAAATGTATTGCAATTCTTGGATACGGAACTGTGATGTATTCCAATAACGCAATGCATTTTGCCTTCGCCGCATGTTTTCAAAAAACATGAAAATTCCAAAATTCGTCCAAATTCATAAATTATACTATGTGAATATAAATAAAAGTGCGACTTGTGTTCCGCACAAAAAATATATATATATATGTGTCTGACAGACATATTAACTATAAACAAAGAGCTAAAACAGGGGTCTCAAACACGCGGCCCGCGGGCCAAATGTGGCCCGCAGGACACCACTTTGAGGCCCCCGCCTTGATATGAAAGTTTAATGTTAGTACGGCCCGCGCCGGTTTTAATATGGATGCTGTATGGTATCATGTACCCAGAAAAAAATTATTACGTTTGATTCATGTTCATGTTAAAGGTTAAATAACTGTTAATAGTTATCCTCCCTATCCGTGTGGAAGTGGTAAGTTTTTGGCTATTTAAGTTGAAAGGAAATAACTTGAAGGCTACCGTTTAGGTCGCTAGCTCTCTAGTTTGCGAGTTAGCATGGGTGTCAAGACCCTGCAGTTGCGCAATATGTTGTAAATAAAAAGAGTATAAATGTGACTATAGTCGTGTTTTGTCATGTCTACAGGGCTCTAATAATGCTTTGTTCATTTTAATCTGAAAAAAAATAATTTGTCTACCCACCAACTATATGTGGTTTCTTAAGTTTTAATTATTTGCTGTTTTATTATTAGTATTATATTTATTTATTCATTACTTAGTGATTGATTTTCTTTATTCTTGATTTGTTTATTTATTTTTCATCTTATTTTGTGTAGAAAAATAATTTGAGAACAGTGGAATATTTTATCAGAGCTTTTCTTGTAGAAAATTGGAACCAAAGCAAAGTTTTTTTCAATTTTTTTTGTTTTTAATAAATGTTTTTTTGTTTTTTTTTGGAAAACCTGATGCGGCACAGTCTCACCCAGACCCGAGCTCCAGTGCCCCCCCCCCCAAGTAAATTGAGTTTGAGACCCCTGAGCTAAAACCTGCTGTCCACCCAAGCAGCAAAGTAATGTTTTCATACTCACGTCAATAATATCGGCGAGGTCATGGATGTAATATTTGAAGACGCAGCTATTGGTGGCCTCAAGAGCGAGCAGGTATTCGTTCCTGGCCTTGATGGCCTTCAACTTGTTCTCTGTGTACTTGGCTTGTCTCTGACGGAACAGAGCACAGAAGATGATGGGACAAGTAAAGTGAAGAACAAAGGACCGATCATCCCAGAGTTATGCATAGCATGTCGGCGTTGACAGTTCGGTCATGAATGTTCCATGAGAAACACACACTAACATGTTGACTTCTCACCTTCTCCTTCATCTTTTCGATTTTTTTGACGCTGGAGCGGCGGATGGGTTTGTCGTCAGCCTTGATGCTGGCGAGCGTGTCTGGCGAGCGCGGTGTCTGGCGATCGTCTTGGCGACTGGAGCGCCCCATCTGTTTCTCCTCCTGCTTCTCCGCCTCCTTGAGCTTGGACTCTGCATTGATGCTGTCGGTGTTGTACATGTGGTACGTCTTCATCACCTGGGAACAGTAGGAATTGCCGGAAAACATGACTGACACGGCTGTTTTTTTTTTTTTCCCAAAGTGTGCCTTTGGGAAAATGATGAAGAATTCCACTTTTTTATTTTTATTTTTTTTAGTGCAAAAGGAGTCACACACTAGTTCTACTCTACTTTGGACACGGTGGTCAAACACATGAAAGTGCTGAATCAAGCTTGCTCAGCCCTAGTTGCACCGCAGCCATCATTATACCATTCCGCTCCCAACTCCCCGGTTTTAGTCACCGCTTTGTTTATGAGAGCGCATATGCACGTCGTCATTTAAAGCAGATTTATTTATAAGTCACAAACTAGAACCGGTGACATGAGGTAAAGCTAAACACAGACCGTAATATACAACGTGCGTCACCACCGACACATGTGTAAGTAAGTAGACTTTGTGATGCTCCTGACAGCGTGAGACAACCATTTATGTAACAAAAAATAAAAATAAAAAGTGTGAACAGAACAGTTGAAGGCCATTCTAATGTCATGTAAGCGTTTGCAGACCGCAAGTCAAGTAGATCTGCAACAGAATGAATCATGGATGATTTGTGTCGTCTGTGTTATGTCCAACATTGTCATGGACAGACACTACTGCAGTTTTCCAGTACTTAAGTGGTTGGTGTTGTTTTTTTTTAACCCCACATTAAAATATCACCATTGAAATCTGCATTTGGTAATGGTAATGGTTGCATCCCATAATGAGTTCACAGTTCCACATGTCCAAAAGGAGTAGGAAGAAGCAAAGCTTATTAAATCCTACCCCTCCATCTGGTACTTTTACAATCAGTAACTGTTACATTTGTTCACTTCCTGCTTTCCAAATGTAATTTAATAAAAAAAAAGTAATGTAATTTAATTTAAAAAAATGTAATTTAATTAAAAAAAATGTAATTTAATTAAAAAAATGTAATTTAATTTAATTAATTTTTTTAATGTAATTTAATAAAAAAATGTAATTTAATTAAAAAAAATTAATTTAATTTAAAAAATGTAATTTAATTTAAAAAAGTAATTTATTTCAATTTAATTAACATTTTTTTAATTTAATTAAAAAATGTAATTTAATTTAAAAAATGTAATTTAATTAAAAAAAACTAATTTATTTCAATTTAATTTTTTAAAAAGTTTAATTTAATTTAATTTAATTTAATTTAATTTAATTTAATTTAATTTAATTTAATTTAATTTAATTTAATTTAATTTAATTTAATTTAATTTAATTTAATTTAATTTAATTTAATTTAATTTCTGTTTCTGTCCCGTACCGAAGTACGGGGTGATATGAGCATCCAATGCCATAATGGGTACCATAGTAAGTGTCAATATAGTGATATATATAGCACATCATGACTGGTTCAAGACTCTTCATCCTTGTATTTAGCAAACATCAACTGCTTGTATTGTTTCTTGAATTGGCTCATCGTTGTGCATTGTTTGATTTCCTTACTCAATCCATTCCATAGTTTGATTCCACATACTGCATTTACTTCCTTGACTTACACATTTAAAAATCATCATATTTGTAATGCAACAGAAGTGCTTTGTCTTACCGAATAGAGCTCATTGAGAACTTTCATCAAGTCCTCTTGCAGCTGCACGCCAACCTCTTTGCTCTGGAGAGACAGATTAGAATGAGTTAATCACCGTGAACAAGCAGCTTATTGACAATTAGTTGTAGTGTCATTAATGGGGGGTGCCTTAGGATAGTGGAGTATTGGACAATTTGATCCAGGAGTGTGATTCAACTATCAATCTCGCAGGAGAACCCTAAAATATTCATGTGATCCAGATTGTACCGTTCTGACTACATGAGGGGTGGCCATGGGTGCTGCTGAGCCTATTTATTTATGCATCAGGTTTTCAACAAAAAAAAGAATAAAAAAACACATTTATTAAAAACAGAAAAATGAATAAACTTTGCTTTGGTTTCGATTTTCTACAATAAAAGCTCTGATAAAACATTCCACTGTTCTCAAATATCTTCATTTTTATTTTTCTGCACAAAATAAGATGAAAAATAAATAAACAAATCAAGAATAAAGAAAATCAATCAGTAATAAATAAATATAATAATAATAAAAAAACGGCAAATAATTAAAAATTAACAAACCACATATAGTTGGTGGGTAGACAAATGATTTTTTTCAGATTAAAATGAACAAAGCATTATTAGAGCCCTGTAGACATGACAAAACACGACTATAGTCACATTTATACTCTTTTTATTTACAACATATTGCGCAACTGCAGGGTCTTGAGACACATGCTAACTCGCAAACTAGAGAGCTAGCGACCTTTAAACGGTATCCTTCAAGTTATTCCCTTTAAACTTAAATCGCCAAAAACTTACCACTTCCACATGGATAGGGAGGATAACTATTAGGATAACTAACATACAGCATCCATATTAAAACTTGCGCGGGGCCGCAAAGTAGTGTCCTGCGGGCCACATTTGGCCCGCGGGCCGCGTGTTTGAGACCCCTGATGTAAATCCTTAGTCAAAGTCAGCCCTAGTCATTAGCAAGATTACATACAGTAATTTTGCATTGTTTGTCCCGTAAACGAGCAAACCAACTCCGGCGTGATGTTAAGCAACGGTCTCATCAGTCAGGATAGGCGATCGAGCACGGAGGGACTGATGGGTATAACGAGTAGGGCGGCAGTGGACTTGATGGATATGATGCAAGGAAACGAGGTCGGTCAATGGAAAGGTGAGAGAGAGGATCCCGAGTGACTGATGATTGGTTGCAAGAGACGGATAAACTGACATGACTTTTTTGATTAACACTGTCAGAGTGTATATGAACTATTACTGATATTACCACAATAATATATTCAATATTGATTGTTTTTTTGGGAGGCGTGTACTCAGTTTTGATACAAAGACTTGTAGAGAGCAACATAGGAATCGGTTGGTAGAGAAATAAGATGGAGGGAAGCTAAATGTTTGTCTAGGAATACGGGAAAAACAAACCGGGAAGATTACTTTGAATAACAGACAAAAGGTCAGAATGAGAATGAGTGGGATGAATGCTTGTGGAGAAAGATGGCGACAGAAAGGAGGATTTACGATGCCGCGGCAAAAAAAAACAACAAACAAACAAAAAAAACTAACTGATGTAACGGAATAAGTGAGGTTGCCACGCCCGCCGGTCTTTAAAGACCGGTCAGACTAAAACAATCTAAAAGCAATCAGCAATGGTTTGAGCCATCCTGTCAATCAACTGGGAATCTTGACCTCTGAACTTCTCCTCGGGCCTCTACGCTCATCTGTCTGGCTTCACATAATTTTTTATTTATTTTAATTTTATTTAATTTGTTTTTATTTTTCTTTATTTTTTATTTTTGTCGCGTACCAAAGTACAAGGTGATATGGCCATACAATGACATAATAGGTACCATAGTAACTGTCAATATGACTGGTTAAATTAATTTAATTAAAAAAATAATTTAAAAAATGTATTAAATTAAAAAAAAATGTAAGTTAATTTTTTTTAATTAAACAAATTTTTACTTTTTTTAATTACATTTATTTTTTCAGGTTCTGTACAATGCGGACCTTCAAACATAATTGTTGGAAAAATAGACCTCTAAAGGTCGCACAAGGATACAGATACTGATACTAAATAATACCGATATAGAGGAACCATTACACTGCCTGACTAATGTCAACATAAGAGGTTGTCGGCATAACTGAAACCAAAACTAAACATTGCTTGTACGTTTATGTTGACTTTCACCACAAGATTTTTTGACAGTTTTCCTTCATTTGTGCACATTACTTTGATTCTTCCAGTTTTCACGATACTGTATTGTAGTGTCTGAAGTATTATGTATGGTTCTGAGCTGTGATTCAGGGTTTGGGCTATATAGGAGGACAAGAACCGCTAAACCGCCTATGGACAATTTGGAGTGGCTAATTAACCTTGCGGGCGGCACAGCGGTCTAGTGGTTAGCACGCAGACCTCACAGCGAGGAGACCAGGGTTCAATTCCACCCTCGGCCATCTCTGTGTGGAGTTTGCATGTTCTCCCCGTGAATGAGTGGGTTTTCTCCGGGTACTCCGGTTTCCTCCCACATTCCAAAAAAAAACATGCTAGGTTAATTAGCGACTCCAAATTGTCCATAGGTATGAATGTGAGTGTGAATGGTTGTTTGTCTACTATATGTGCCCTGTGATTGGCTGGCCACCAGTCCAGGGTGTACCCCGCCTCTCGCCCAAAAGACAGCTGGGATAGGCTCCAGCACCCCCGCGACCCTTGTGAGGAAAAAGCGGTAGAAAATGAATGAATGAATGAATGAATTATTAGAGCTTAGCACGCAGGCCTCACAGCTAGGAGACCCGAGTTCAATTCCACCTTAGACCATTTTCTCTGTGGAGTTTGCATGTTCTCCCCGTGAATGAGTGGGTTTTCTCCGGTTTCCTCCCACATTCCAAAAAAAAACATGCTAGGTTAATTAGCGACTCCAAATTGTCCATAGGTATGAATGTGAGTGTGAATGGTTGTTTGTCTATATGTGCCCTGTGATTGGCTGGCAACCAGTCCAGGGTGTACCCCGCCTCTCGACCAAAAGACAGCTGGGATAGGCTCCAGCACCCCCGCGACCCTCGTGAGGAAAAAGCGGTAGAAAATAAATGAATGAATGAATGAATGAATGAATGAATTATTAGAGCTTAGCACGCAGGCCTCACAGCTAGGAGACCCGAGTTCAATTCCACCTTAGACCATTTTCTCTGTGGAGTTTGCATGTTCTCCCCGTGAATGAGTGGGTTTTCTCCGGGTACTCCCACATTCCAAAAAAAAACATGCTAGGTTAATTAGCGACTCCAAATTGTCCATAGGTATGAATGTGAGTGTGAATGGTTGTTTGTCTATATGTGCTATCTGTGATTGGCTGGCCACCAGTCCAGGGTGTACCCCGCCTCGCGCCCAAAAGACAGCTGGGATAGGCTCCAGCACCCCCGCGACCCTCGTGAGGAAAAAGCGGTAGAAAATGAATGAATGAATGAATTATTAGACCTTAGCACGCAGGCCTCACAGCTAGGAGACCCGAGTTCAATTCCACCTTAGACCATTTTCTCTGTGGAGTTTGCATGTTCTCCCCGTGAATGAGTGGGTTTTCTCCGGGTACTCCCACATTCCAAAAAAAAAAAACATGCTAGGTTAATTAGCGACTCCAAATTGTCCATAAGTATGAATGTGAGTGTGAATGGTTGTTTGTCTATATGTGCTATCTGTGATGGGCTGGCCACCAGTCCCGGTCCCTCCAGCGTATTAAGGTGCAATGTATGTTACTACAGATGATGTATGAGAGCCTTGCCTTTTTGAAGAGGCGTCCCGAGTCTTCACTAATCTGCGCAAAACGAGGAATGATGTTGTTGAGGTAGAGGTCGGACAGTGTGGCGTGGTCTCGGCTCTCCCTCTTCACCTGAAGCAACAACAGGTTCCAGCAGTTCACTGGCGACAGGATGCTCTGCTCCTTCCTGTACGGCGGCGTGACAAGGACGGGAAAAAAAAGAGTGTTAAAGCGTAATCAAGAATAAAAGGCGCATTAAGCCGCTTTCATCTTTTTTTTTTTTTTTTTAATTCCTCTTTTCATCCTGTTGATCGATGCACAATACCGCTTGTTAAAGTTGGAAACAAGTTCATGGCAAAGCATGCTGTTTTTCATCACGATGAAACCAGCGTTGGAATAACAGGCATGGAAGGAGAGAACGCCCAGACAGATTTCTACAGAAAACAGCCACCCCCCCCCACACACACACATACACTGGGCTAGTAAGCCAACCCAAACAGGGGATTCAGCCAGGGTACAAAACCCAGCAGGAAGTGGTGAGGCTCCCCCAAAAAAGCACAGCTGTTAGAGAGAAGAAAGGAATAATGAGATGACAAAAGGAGTCGGAAGCTGCTCTTAAAGAGTGAATGTTGCACTCCCCTTCGTTGCGGCCATTTGTGTGACGGTAAGACATGAATAAACAAAATTAGACACGCTTTTAGATATATGATTGCATAAAGTCTATGATCATAACTAGAGCATTAAGATGGTCTCTGATTCTATTGGGTATTAAGAGGAGCAATGTATCAAATGTTATATCGTCTTAATGGATGGAAGAATCTGTTTCTGAATGTTCTGAACTCCTATTTCCATGCCGGTGTCGCATTGAGCGAGGAGTCGAAAATGGATCCAACTTCTACGTCATATTGGGAATAGTAATGGTAATGGTTTTATTTCATTTGAACGTCCATCAGATTACAATTGAATGCATCCCATAATCAGTTCCCAGTTCCACATGTCCAAAAGGAGTAGGAAGAAGCAAAGCTTATTAAATCCTACCCCTGCATCTGTTACATTTGTTCACCTCCTGCCTTTGTTATTTATTTATTTAATTAATTTAAATTTATTAAAATGTATTTTTAATAATTTATTAAATTATTAATTTTTTTTTAATTATTATTAATTTATTTTAATTTTATTTAATTTGTTTTTATTTTTATTTATTTTTGTCACGTACCAAAGTACAAGGTGATATGGCCATACAATGACATAATGGGTATCATAGTAACTGCCAATGACTGGTTAAATTAATTTAATAAAAAAAAATAAAAAAAATATTTAAAAAAATTAATAAAAATTAAAAAAAATGTAATTTAATTTTTTTTAATTTAATTAATTTTTAATTTATTTTTTGTCACGTACCGAAGTACGAGGTGATATGAGCATCCAATGACATAATGGGTACCATAGTAACTGTCAATATGACTGGTTAAATTAATTTAATTAAAAAATAATTTAAAAAAAATAATATTTTTTTTTAATGTAATTTATTTTTTTTTAATTATTATTAATTTATTTTAATTTTATTTAATTTGTTTTTATTTTTATTTATTTTTGTCACGTACCAAAGTACAAGGTGATATGGCCATACAATGACATAATGGGTATCATAGTAACTGTCAATGACTGGTTAAATTAATTTAATTAAAAAAAATAAAAAAATATTTAAAAAAATTAATAAAAATTAAAAAAAATGTAATTTAATTTTTTTTTATTAAATTAATTTTTAATTTATTTTTTGTCACGTACCGAAGTACGAGGTGATATGAGCATCCAATGACATAATGGGTACCATAGTAACTGTCAATATGACTGGTTAAATTAATTTAATTAAAAAATAATTTTAAAAAAAATAATAATTTTTTTTTAATGTAATTTATTTTTTTTTAATTATTATTTTTTTTTTGTCACGTACCGAAGTACGAGGTGATATGAGCATCCAATGCCATAATGGGTACCATAGTAAGTGTCAATATAGTGATATATATAGCACATCATGACTGGTTCAAGACTCTTCATCCTTGTATTTAGCAAACATCAACTGCTTGTATTGTTTCTTGAATTGGCTCATCGTTGTGCATTGTTTGATTTCCTTACTCAATCCATTCCATAGTTTGATTCCACATACTGAAATGCTATGACTTTTTTTTAACATTTCAGTATTGTTCTTGGTTAAACTGCAAACTAGTTGAGTCCGAATCAACACCGCCTCTGCTGGTAATGATCAATAACACCCAATCAATCAGAAAAGATGGCAAACTAGCCGAGAATGAATTAACAGTGACTCGGCTGGTTCCCATCACTTACACTCAATCAATCACACAATCAATTCACAATAGAGCTCAAGTGTGTGTGTTTTTTTTTTTTTTTTTTTTTAACTAGCAGTCCGAGAATAGGAAAAACGGCCCCAACACTTCACTGAACATCCAGGTTAAATGATTTCTTTGTTGCCGGTTTCAAGGATTTTTTTCAATACTCCTTGAACGCCACTTGTGCAGCTGCACGGAAGTAGACCTTTGCCAGCACATAACCGCTTCTGCAAAATTCAGGACTTTTTTTTTTTTTTTCCAGACCGACTACGTAGCTTCAAGATGAATAGCCTACCATAAAAGTAGCCTGCATTAAATGAATTACATGGAGTTTAATGGAAACTGAATAATTTAACACTATTGTAGTTGCGTGGAATTGTGCAGCGTCGTACCGACACTTGTATCTTAGTTAAGTAATACAATTATTGAATGCATATCATCAACTACAATAATAAAACATATTGCTTTTATTATTACAGTAAACCTCGGATATATCGGATTCAGTTGTTCCCACTGGTTTTGTCCGATATAAGCGAAATCCGTTATATGCGTATACCGGAAAATGTCCGTTTTACGCATATATCGGATTTATATCCGGTATATGCGTAAATCGGATTTTATCCGTTATAAAAAGGCACTTCCTTGACTATGTTTCCAATGTACCTGGACGCGCAGGCAACGCTGCAAACACTGCAAATGACGTCGTATAGCGGCCTGTCACGATTCGGCGAATCGGGAGCGCCACGATGCGGCCATCCGATATATGCGAGGGAAATTTAATGGAAATGCATTGGAACGGGACCGGAGATTTTGTGTCCGAAATAGGCGAAATCCGTTCTAAAAAATCCGATATATGCAATGAATTTTTATTGGAAATGCATTACAGAAAAATCGGTTCTTTTTTATCTGTCCGTTGTGAGCGAATTTCCGATATATCCGAGTCCGATTTATCCGAGGTTTACTGTATTATCTTTTCCATAAATGTTCCTTAAAGCTCACTAGATATAATCGTGAGCCTATTTAAGTGTTTCACGGAACTAATATAGGTTTCACTTTATGAACATTAATACAAAAACATCATGATGTGATCCAGATCCATCTCTGAATGAAATCATCTTGGCTGGAGGCCCGTCTTATCCATGTCCACTACGGGTTATGGATGATCCACGGATAATCTACTAAGTAAAATGGATTATGAGTGTAAGCGGATGACTGAGACCCTTTGTGTCTTAAGAGGAGCATTAACTGGGCAGAAGATGCAAATGGCGGCGAGGCATTTCTAATGACACACTGACAAACAGAAGTAGGGGGGGTCATCGCGAGCGCAGGGTCAGACGGACAGAAGAAGTCATTGACGGTGGCGTTGCAGCGTGGGGATGTTGTCCAGGGGGGGGGTTAAGTGTGAGTCATATAGACGATGATGCAATTGGATGGTACTGGGAGTCGCTGGTCATGTGATGAAATATGTGATGTAATGTGATGTCAGGAAGAAGATTGCTAATTTTTTTAACTCTATTATGATGTTCTTCCACATGTAAACTAATCAAGTCAATGATTGTTGACTTTCTAGAAAAGCTTAGAAAGCAAGTACAGTGAAATCTCAATTTTTCTCATTAATCTGTTCCAAAAGGTGAAACGAAAACCAGCAGAAATACAAAAAAAAAATCAAACAAATCCCTTCCAAAATCACATTATATAGAGAATAATTTGTTTCACACAATCTGAAATACATACACACTCTCAGATATTTGTCTTCTTGCACACTTGTGCAGCGTTTTTCTGTCCTTGTTAGACCCGGTTTGTGCTGCTCTCTGAAGGGAGTAATTAACAGCATGGTAAGAGATTTTAGTTTAGATCAGGGGTCTCAAACACGCGGCCCGCGGGCCAAATATGGCCCGTAGGACACTACTTTGAGGCCCCCGCCTTGATATGAAAGTTTAATGTTAGTTTGATATGGATGCTGTATGGTATCATGTACCCAGAAAAAATTATTACGTATGATTAATGTTCATGTTAAAGGTTAAATAACTGATAATAGTTATCCTCCCTATCCGTGTGGAAGTGGTAAGGTTTTGGCTATTTAAGTTGAAAGGAAATAACTTGAAGGCTACCGTTTTAGGTGGCTAGCTCTCTAGTTTGCGAGTTAGCGAGCCAGCTGGCGAGTTAGTTAGAACTTGCCTTCCAAGAGGATGTAATGTCTGTTTTGGTCAAGCAGTTTGGAAAATAAATTACCCGCAAAAAATGCAACTTATACTCCAGTGTGACTTATGTATGTTTTTTTTTCTTACTAATTATGCATTTTTTGCCTTGTGCGACTTATACGCTATACTCTATACTCTAACTGTTAATAGTTATCCTCCCTATCCGTGTGGAAGTGGTAAGTTTTTGGCAATTTAAGTTGAAAGGAAATAACTTGAAGGCTACCGTTTAGGTCGCTAGCTCTCTAGTTTGCGAGTTAGCATGTGTCTCAAGACCCTGCAGTTGCGCAATATGTTGTAAATAAAAAGAGTATAAATGTGACTATAGTCGTGTTTTGTCATGTCTACAGGGCTCTAATAATGCTTTGTTAAATTTTAATCTGAAAAAAAAATAATTTGTCTACCCACCAACTATATGTAAGTTTTTATTATTTGCCGTTTTATTATTATTATTATTATATTTATTTATTTATTACTGATTGATTGAGTTTCTTTATTCTTGATTTGTTTATTTATTTTTCATCTTATTTTGTGCAGAAAAATAAAAATTAAGATATTTGAGGTCAGTGGAATATTTTATCAGAGCTTTTATTGTAGAAAATCGGAACCAAAGCACTGAAAAAGTTTGTATATTTTTCTGTTTTTAATAAATGCGTTTTTTTTTTTTTTTGTGAAAACCTGATGTGGCCCAGCCTTGCCCAGACCCTAGCTCCAGTGGCCCCCAAGTAAATTGAGTTTGAGACCCCTGGTTTAGATTTTTTGATGGGTTTTTCCAATAATCTATTAGCCTTATAAAATGATGAACTTGGATTAGCAGCCATACCAGTAGATTGATGCAGATGACTGACAGTTGTTGATAGTAGGACTCTATGCAAAAATGTACATCCTTCTTTGAAAATAAACTGATTAATTCTAATTGTTTGTAAAATGAATAAAAATGTTTGTGAAATGGAAAAAAAAATCTTTGGAAAACCAAAAAAATTTGCAACTAATCCCAAACTTTTGAGCGGTAGTGTATACTTTATTTTTTTTATTTTATTATTATTATTTTTTTGTATACTTTAAATAGCAGCATTTATAAGGACAAAGGGTCAATTCCAGATGCAGCTCTATAGACACTTGACCACCGTTTTCTGTCTGCTCACTTTCCGGTGCTTCTTCACCAATTACGCAACCCCCCCCCCCCAAAAAAAAACAACAGCAGCTTCCTCTATTTGCTCAACCGACTGTCCTCCCTGCTCCCATGTGACAACCTGAACCCACTCCAGATCACCATGGCACTCTCGGGCCCTGGGTCATCACAACGTAAACAGAACAGAAATGTCATTGGCCTCTTTTGGAAGGTCACATGGTGCACTTTCGTGGGCCGTCTCGAGTCAGGTGACGGCAGTGAGTCACATTAGAGGGAAATGCTAAACGGTCGTTTACAGTCAGGATCAAAGAACATAACATTAGCTGGAGCGTTGCTTCTGGCTTTTTTTTTTTTTTAACGACTTTTTTTTTAACCGGATGACTCTTATGTGACCACATGCGAATACATAAATGAGCCACATCGATGGTTGCAATACATCTAAGCTTAACATGAGTACTTTCTGATTAATCAAAATATGGACGAGTTGTACAGATTAATTAAATTGCAATAACTGCATGTAAAATCAATCCTAAATATATTCATTTATGATAGTATATGAATTGTGTTTCTGAACACAAATAATTCAAGGGCAGTTCATTGCAGGTTTCACGCCTACGATCCATTAAGCTAACGAGCAGGAATTCCGAAAGCTTTTTAGAAATTGATTCTGAACAGCTGGCAAGAACAACTTGAAATAAACGACTAAAAAAGATGTCGTTTTGGCAACGCTACTGACTGGGAAGTCATTTCTTTTTTTTTTTTTACTCTCCCCCTAATAAGACCAAGCTCTTATCCAAATCAATTGGCAGAAACTCGTAACCGCAGTTTGTCACTGGAATGAGCAATCCGATGTGATTAAATCATTAACAAAAATTCACTGTGATCATTTTATTTTTTTTTATTAGTACCGATGCTGAGATCTGAGTCCTTGTATTCTACAACTAAGTGGATGTTTGTTGGTGATTGTTTGATTGTTGACTTTCTAGAAAAGCTTAGAAAGCAAGTACAGCGAAATCTCGATTTTTCTCATTAATCTGTTCCAAAAGGTGAAACGAAAACCAGCAGAAATCCCCAAAAAATCTAACAAATCCCTTCCAAAATCACATTATATAGAGAATAATTTGTTTCACACAATCTGAAATACATACACACTCTCAGATATTTGTCTTCTTGCATAGTTGTGCAGCGTTTTTCTGTCCTTGTTAGACCCGGTTTGCGCTGCTCCGATGTGATTAAATCATTAAGAAAAATTCACTGTGATCATTTTATTTTTTTTATTAGTACCGATGCGGAGATCTGAGTCCTTGTATTCTACAACTAAGAGGATGTTTGTTGGTGTATTCGTTTAGTTGAACGTGATAGGAAAATAAGCACTTCATGTCTCTCAATGGACGAAAACAATTGTCTAAATGTGCTTTTTTTCTGACAAGGCTAGACTGGATGCATTCTTCTACATGTGCATCATCTCTCAGGATGTATGGAAAATATAATTTCAAGGCCAAAATCCAGGAGTAACCTGAATGCAATCAATAGCCACGTTTACATACCATGACTTTTTCTCTTTCAGAATGGAATCTTTCTGAATGACCTTTCCGAAAACAATGGTATACATGAAAAGGAATATTCCAATCTCTTGTCTACATGCGGCGCTATAATCCAACAGAATAGTCAATGGGGCATGCCCAGTGAAACGTAAACATCGACTTCCCGAAGTTTTTTTTTTCACTTGTTGGAATAACTCCATATTGCCAGTTTTTCATTCATCCAGTCGTTGAAATTAGTTTGGATCAAAAACGAACTTTCTGCAGCAGTCCAGCGCCGATTGATCGCCTCCATTTTTAAAACTGAAGAACATCTCGAGCTGCTCCGAACATGCGCTGAAAGAACGCACCCGGGATCAATTTAAACAGGAAAAGATCAAATTCATTCATTCATTCATTTTATACCGCTTCTTCCTCACTAGGGTCACAGTGGGTGCTGGAGCCTATCCCAGCTGTCTTCGGGCGAGAGGCATACAGGGCTCTACATTAAAAACCAAAATGACTTGCCCATAGGGAATCCTTAAAGTGAGAACTACTTGCCCGAACTTGCCCCATGTAAAATGAAAAGACTGCCATAATGATATCATCTAATTTTTTGTGGCATCACACGAGAATCTCAAATAAATAAAATAATATAATAAATAATACCTTACACATCGTAGTCATACTAAGCAGTGATATTTATAAGTTGTGCACCACAATGAAACATTATTGAATAAGACACATGTGTGTACTAGTAAAGTGTTTTTAATCCAGAAAAAAAAATGCTCAATGGTAAAAAACAATAATTTGTGAAGCAAAGGTGATAAAAATACACAGAGAAACGGAAGCGCTAGATTTTGCAGCTTGTGCAAAAATCAGCACTTGGTATCGGATCTAAATCGGTGGTGTTTCATTGTGACGGCTTTAAATTGTCACAGCAATGTGATTCACTCACCTAATTGCCATCATTTGATTTGCTAACCGCTAATAAAATACTTGTTTAAGAGGCACCGGTTCATCACTTTTTGCTGTTTCCTTCAGAATTAGACGATGTCGGCAGCGACGCCATGATGGATGTTTTCAAAAAACAAATAATCCAGGATCCAATATTTGTAGCATAGAAATGTATTATACTAATACGCTTTTTCCACGTTTGTTCTTGAAATATCAATAACTTTTTAGCATATGAGCAGAAGTTCCTCTGCAGCTTATGGCAAATACTTTCAACTCCCAAGCTTCACCCGCGATGCTGACTCTCCGTTTGTGCTGCCCAGTGTGAGAAGGGGATTTTCAGCGTGAAACTGGATAAAGAACTCAAAAGGAGATCCTTTTGCAGGCATACACAAGAGAGAGAAAGAGGGGCCCCTCCTGGATATGCTTGACCGTACCAGATGTGGTGAGAAGGCGGGGGGCGCCATGCTACATAGGCCGGTTTGTCCATATTGACAATTGAATGCAAATTTTAAAAATATATCCTATAGCAGGGGTGGGCAAACTTTTTGACTCGCGGGCCACTTTGATTTAACAAAATTGTCCCAAGGGGGGGGGCAGAATTTATATTTAATACACACTATTTTACGCTTATAATTCTGACAGTCGGCATTGAATTATTAGTCTAATTTTATCTGTAAATCATACTATCAGCTGTCACTATCAGACCACAGCAAATTACGAAATTTCATTTTACAGTTTTGTTTTTTCTGAATCAAACATCCGACTTGACTTATGTTGCCAGCTGTTGTTAAAATTGTTAAAATTTGAAATATTTAGAAGCAGTTGATGTTTGCTAAAGAATCACTAATAAATACAATAAATCACTATATTGACAGTTACCATGGTACCCATTATGCCATGGTATGGTCATATCACTTCATACTTCGGTACGTGACAAACAAAAAAAACAAACAAACAAAAAAACCTTAAACCATATTAGGAAAGCAGGAAGTGATCAAATTATTATGTCATTGTAGGGTCACATCACTTCGTACTTCGGTACGAGGTACATTATTTAAAAAAAACAAAAAAAAAACCTTAAACTGTATTATGGAAAGCAGGAAGTGAACAAATGTAACAGTTACTGATTGTAAAAGTACCAGATGGAGGGGTAGGATTTAATAAGCTTTGCTTCTTCCTACTCCTTTCGGACATGTGGAACTGGGAACTGATTATGGGATGCATTCAATTGTAATCTGATGCATGTTCAAATGAAATAAAAGCATGACCATAGAAAGCAACTGGCGGGCCGGATTCAAACGCTTAGTGGGCCGCATGTGGCCCCCGGGCCGTAGTTTGCCCACCCCTGTCCTATAGCAAGTATGCGGCTTTGTACTGCGTTCCCTCTGAATTCCGAGTAGCTGTTGCCATGAGTTAAGTAAGGACTGCAGCTTAGTAACGCCGAGCCCGGGATAATATTCAGCGTGACGGTAGGCTTGAGCGACAAATTGCGGAGACATCGCCATGTGACTCATCTGCCAGGCAGCCAAAGGGCACGCACAATACGGTTATACCCTGCAGCAGTCAGTAGTTTGCAAATACCAGCGGCCCCTAGGGACTCAATACACGTATATAGAACACACACACACACAGCTTAGTTAAAAAAAAAATGCACACACTTAGCCAGAAAATAGCTGAAATTCCAACATGGCACCCGGACGGAGCAAAAGCAGCGAGCACATGGAGAATGTAGAAATATCAGCAATTCAGTAGAATCATAATCTGGAGCTTTACTAGAAGTATCCAATGTTGGGAAGTAGTAATACTCAAGTGTGATTATTTAATTGGAGGTATTTTAAAGAATATGGTAGACAAGGAATAATATACGTTTTGTTGGGATGAGTTTGGAATCTGGGTGGCTAGGGGGGTGGGACTAGATAAATCTTGACTTCTTCCCACTCCCTTTCGAACATTCATTCATTCATTCATTTTCTTCCGCTTATCCTCACGAGGGTCGCGAGCTGTGTTGGGGCGAGGTACACCCTGGACTGGTGGCCAGCCAATCACAGGGCACATATAGACAAACAACCATTCACACTCACATTCATACCTATGGACAATTTGGAGTCGCTAATTAACCTAGCATGTTTTTGGAATGTGGGAGGAAACCGGAATACCCGGAGAAAACCCACGCATGCACGGGGAGAACATGCAAACAGAGATGGCCGAGGGTGGAATTGAACCCTGGTCTCCTAGCTGTGAGGTCTGCTCGCTAACCACTCGATCGCCGTGCCGCCCCTTTCGAACATGTGTACTTTTATATGTACATAGGTATTTTTATTTGTGTTGATTTTGGTTTTTGGATGTTTTTCATGTTTGAAATAAAGAAGAAAAAAAATGTTCTCCTTGCTGCCCGCTCCACCAATATGCACTGAACACTAAACGATTGTCTCTTTCATTTGAGCTGCAGGGTATCTAAATAGTTTATGGCAGGGGTGGGCAAACTACGGCCTGGGGGCCACACCCGGCCCGCCAAGTGTTTGAATGCGGCCCGTCTGTTCTTTCCAAAGTATTTCATTTAAACTCAACATACGAACTGGCATCATGGCTTGAGCCAACCTTTTGATGGTTTTATCAATTTTGTTATTTGACATGGTCTGTTGTTTACAAAGTGCTCCTGAAAAAAGGGACACAATAATAATAATAATAATAATAATAATAATAATAATAATAAAATTTAAAATATTTAAATATATTTAATATTATATTTAATTTAATATATTTATTTAAATAAATTTAAATATAAAATATTTAAAAAAAATATAAAATAATAAATAATAATAGCAGATTGCGTGACACTTTTACAGATACAATAATACCAGGTGGATTGTTGCGTGTAAAATATATAGTCTGCCCCCCCCGTTTTGTTAAATCAATGCGGCCCACGAGTCAAAAAGTTTGCCCACCCCTGGTTTATGGCGTCCGTGGAAGATGACATGATGTACAGTAGAAGGAAGGCAGACGTAGAAGAACAATGCAAAGTGAAAGAAATGAAATAAAGGAAGACAGAAGGGGAAACTTTAACAGGAAGTGTGGAACGGGGTTTTTCAGGAGTTAATAATAGGGAATGGAAAAGGAAATGTCTGCAATGTTTTTTTTCCCCAATCTTGCTATTATTTTTCAGGAGGACACAAAGTCATCTGTGATATTTAGACAACAGAAAGACAACATTTAGACAGTTGAGTGTGTTCCTGTGTGTCGTACTTCATAAGGTGGTCCTTGGTACTGCGCGTCTTGGTGAGGAAACGCTCGGCCAGCTTCTCCATGTTGCGGCTGTAGTCCATCTCGATCTCCGCTTTCTTTCTGAAGAAGTCCTGCAGGTCCTGCAGCAGCTGCACCCTGAGCTCACACTGCTGGTCCAGACATTTGAGCTGCTCCACCAGCTGGGCACGGATCTCTGTTGAGGTGGGAAGAAACAAGTTTGGTGAACATAGTATCTTCATTGGAAGTTCGCTGGGGTTGTAGAATTAGAAAGCCCAGATCCATGAACACCCACTCAGGCTACAGGAATGTTCACACCGCAGGTCAAATCTGGTTTGTACCTCCATGTGAACGGTCAATTTGCATATTTCCAATATATCTGTCATCAAAAGTCATGCTTTATGGTGCAAGACTTGGAAAAAAAGGTGTTAGTGAAGGTTACTTGATGACTCTAAATGGTCCATAGGTATGAATGGGAATGGGAATATTTGTCTATACTGTAATGTAATGGTAATGGTTTAATTTCATTTGAACATGCATCAGATTACAATTGAGTGCATCCCATAATCAGTTCCCAGTTCCACATGTCCAAAAGGAGTAGAAAGAAGCAAAGCTTATTAAATCCTACCCCTCCATCTGGTATTTAAAAAAAAAAAAAATTAAAATTTTAATTAAAAGAATAATAATTTAATTTTTAATTTTTTTTAATTTAATTTTTAACTTCCTGCTTTCCATAATACAGTTTAAGTTTTTTTTTAAATAATGTACCTAATGATATGAGCATCCAATGACATAATGGGTACCATAGTAAGTGTCAATATAGTGATATATATAGCACATCATAAATTTTTAAAATTTTTAAAATTTTTAAAAATTTTTAAAATTTTTAAAATTTTTTACCATTTTAAACATTTTAAACATTTTAAAATTTTAAAAAAACATTTAAATTAAAAACATTTTTTTTAATTTTTAAAATTTTTTAAAAATGTTTAAAAATTTTTAAATGTTTAACATTTTTTACATTTTCATACCAAAGTACAAGGTGATATGAGAAGTATTGGATGACATTTTTAGGTATTTTTAGGACATGGGAGTGGGAACATTTCTCTATACTGTAATGTGCTGTGATTGACTGGCGACCAGTCCAGGGTGTACCCGGCTGGTGTAGGATCCAGCATACACACGGCCCTAGTGAGTATAAGTGGCATAGAAGATGGATGAATGGACATTAAGTGTGTTTCCACAAAGTATTAGCTCAAAGTATTACCCAGGAAATGACATCAGTGGTGTCGCACACACTGCAGCGATATTTATGTCTGTCAACACACGGAAATGCACGCGATGTCGTGCAAATGCATGTCACTTTCTGGACTTGGTCGCATTTTTGGGGGTCAAAAATCCCAATTTGGCATCATATCTACAGTGTGAATGTAGCCTTTTGTTGCGCTTTTGTTAGAATCCCAACACCCTTATGCGGATTTATACCATATATCCATATAAACCTAATGTCTTCCACATACATACATACATACGTACATCTCCAGAGGCAGCCAATTATCACAGTTTATCACTTTTCATTCCCCCCCCCCCCCTTTGCTTCCGCACTGCTCTCAGTCTGGTCTCAAATTAATAGACTCCACTCAGACACATTCAATCACAATGAATAAAGAAAAAAAAAAAAAAAAAAACATCCTCTGGAGGATCGTGTGTATTACAGGAAGCATTCGCCACGTGCACACTCACATGCACAAACACATTAATGACAAATGGATCGGTGCCGACAGCTGACGGATTAATGCTACGGTCTCATAGCGGCCTGCCAATGCTGTATGTGTGTATATATGTGTGTATATGTGTGTATGTGTCCTACCTTTACAACGTTGACCGTAGAGGAAGCAAAGTGCTTTGCCCTCCATCCTGATTTCGTATCGGCAATAAGTTCCCCCGACACACGCATACACCGTCCCATACGTACAGAGAACAGAGAGCGCCCCGTTTGTTGAGCCAACAGCGTCTGTTGATACTGCCTTTGTGCTTTTTTACGGCTGAGAGTGCACTTCTCATTACCACAAAGAGAAGTGGAATCTCTAAATATGTCCGACCCCCCCCCCCCCCCCCCTTGTTTCAATGTGTCTCACGCCGTCAGAAAAAGACCCAAAGACACACTAAACATACACATAGACTACGCCGCAGCTAATGACCTGTTGTGGGTATTTGCTTTGACAACATGTGTTACCGTCCTCCGCTTATGTAATGGTGTGCGGTTGTGGCATATTTGTGAGCAATGTGCACAACGCCGTCAATGATGGGGATGGAGTCTGTCTCCCGCCTCCTGAGGCTGTGACACAAAACCACAAAGTGGCAGCCTTGTAATTAGCTGTCACAGGACAACAACGATGCATACCACAGACAAACGGTGACATCGGTGACACACAATTAAAGGAGCGCTGTGACACTTGCACAATACGTAAATAGTAATAGGAAATAAAAATTGAACTGTGTGTATCCACGTCTGGCTCCAAGAAGCACTGTATTGTATCCATTTGTTCAATATAACAAATATGGTAATGGTATTGGTTTGATTTCATTTGAACATGCATCAGATTACAATTGAATGCATCACATAATCAGTTCACAGTTCCACATGTCCAAAAGGAGTAGGAAGAAGCAAATCTTATAAAATCCTACCCCTCCATCTGGTACTTTTACAGTCAGTAACTGTTACATTTGTTCACTTCCTGCTTTCCTAAAAAAAATAAATTTAATTTTTTTTAATTAAATTAAAAAAAGTTTTTAATTTTTTTTAATTAAATTTATTTTTAATTTTTTTTAATAAATTTATTTTTTTTAATTAAATTTATTTTTTTAATTAAAAAAATAATTTAATTAAAAAAATAATTTAATTTTCAATTTTTTTTATTTAAATTTTTAACTTCCTGCTTTCGATAATACAGTTTAAGTTTTTTTTTAATTTTTTAAATATATATATTTTTTTTAATAATGTACCTCGTACTGAAGTACGAGGTGATATGATATTATTATATTTCTGGCCGCCTTAAATATCACATAAGACTGGAACATTAAGGAGCAGGGTTGGAGAAAAACCAAACAAGAACATTTATAGCTCCCAGGTCTGTAGCTGACTGAACGATATGTATTTATTTTTACGATTATTATTATTATTATTATTATTTTTTTTTACAAAACTGTGTTCCATGAAGTGGTGGGCCTTCATTACTTCAAATCCAACCATGAGTACTTCAACAAACAAGTGATGCAGATGATATTTTGTCATGTTTGTTGGTAAGATATAATATATAAACATATTACTGTCATAACATCATTTTCCATAAAAGAGGACCTTGCATCTTTTGTATTGGATTCAAACAGATTGTGTAAGTGTCCGTGGCAGTGGTATTCCTTAAAGGGGCTAAAATTCCATCAAACTTCTGAAACACATTGTGATAAATGTTTCCAACAGCACACTCCATTTACAAAGTACATGTCTCTGTGACTCAACCATAATGAACCCTGTGCTCCTTACACTAGCCATTGTTGTTCCTGGCTGCTTAGCTGAATTTCCTTCAGTAATAAAAACTCAAGCCCTTAGAAGCTGTTATAGTCGGTCCAAAAAAAAAAAAAAAGAGACACCATCGGAGTGACTGGTGCAGGTCGATCTGGTCCCTCTGTAATGGTCATCATCTCCTCAGCCAGAAAGAAGTGGGATGTGAAGTGGAATGTATCGCCTCCACCCCCTCCAGAAAGCCCAGTCACTTTTTCCAGACAGATGAGAGCAGGTCTTGCACTGAATCTGGGATTATACTTCACTGGTGCTCTCTACTATGTCGCTTTAAAGCTCAAAATCCTAGCGACTGGTCCTTTTACCATGACACAGTCCTACATGGTCTTTTTGCTTTGGATGGCCAAACATCTGCCCTCCTTCACATGAACTACGACCCTTTACTGAATGTTATCTTTGTGGTGCAGAACATTTAATCACAAACACCTCGCAGGTTCCACTCGGGCTGGATATTTATTTTAAGTACGATATCAAAAAATGCCAAAAAAAAAAGTCAAAAGGCAATGAGATCGAAAGGTGAGTACTCACACTCAAAAAAATTACTTGCAATTTGTCTGAAATTTTAACTGCAAAATTTGACCATTTAGTCGACACCTCACAGGTTCCAGTCGGGCTGGATATTTATTTTAAGTACGATATTAAAAAATGCCAAAAAAAAGTCGAAATGCAATAAGATCGAAAGGTGAGTAATCACACGTGCTAGCATTGATAGGCTAACAGAAAAAAGTGCATCCCTTGTCAACTCAATAGTAGACAAAAAATTTACTTGCAATTTGTCTCAAATTTCAACTGCAAAATTTGACCATTTAGTCGACACCTCACAGGTTCCAGTCAGGCTGGATGTTTAAGTACGATATCAAAAAATGCCAAAAAAAAGTCGAAATGCAATGAGATCGAAAGGTGAGTACTCACACATGCTAGCATCAATAAATTTAGCCGGTGACAAGCTATCGTCCATTGACTCAACATTCTAACGGTAAAAAGTGCGTCCCTTGTCAACTCAATAGTAGACAACAAATTTACTTGCAATTTGTCTGAAATTTTAACTGCAAAATTTGACCATTTAGTCGACACCTCACAGGTTCCAGTCGGGCTGGATATTTATTTTAAGTACGATATTAAAAAATGCCAAAAAAAAGTCGAAATGCAATAAGATCGAAAGGTGAGTAATCACACGTGCTAGCATTGATAGGCTAACAGAAAAAAGTGCATCCCTTGTCAACTCAATAGTAGACAAAAAATTTACTTGCAATTTGTCTCAAATTTCAACTGCAAAATTTGACCATTTAGTCGACACCTCACAGGTTCCAGTCAGGCTGGATGTTTAAGTACGATATCAAAAAATGCCAAAAAAAAGTCGAAATGCAATGAGATCGAAAGGTGAGTACTCACACATGCTAGCATCAATAAATTTAGCCGGTGACAAGCTATCGTCCATTGACTCAACATTCTAACGGTAAAAAGTGCGTCCCTTGTCAACTCAATAGTAGACAACAAATTTACTTGCAATTTGTCTGAAATTTTAACTGCAAAATTTGACCATTTAGTCGACACCTCACAGGTTCCAGTCGGGCTGGATATTTATTTTAAGTACGATATTAAAAAATGCCAAAAAAAAGTCGAAATGCAATAAGATCGAAAGGTGAGTAATCACACGTGCTAGCATTGATAGGCTAACAGAAAAAAGTGCATCCCTTGTCAACTCAATAGTAGACAAAAAATTTACTTGCAATTTGTCTCAAATTTCAACTGCAAAATTTGACCATTTAGTCGACACCTCACAGGTTCCAGTCAGGCTGGATGTTTAATTACGATATCAAAAAAAAGTCGAAATGCAATGAGATCGAAAGGTGCATGCATGCTACATGCTAGCATCAATAAATTTAGCCGGTGACAAGCTATCGTCCATTGACTCAACATTCTAACGGTAAAAAGTGCGTCCCTTGTCAACTCAATAGTAGACAAAAAATTTACTTGCAATTTGTCTGAAATTTTAACTGCAAAATTTGACCATTTAGTCGACACCTCACAGGTTCCAGTCGGGCTGGATATTTATTTTAAGTACGATATCAAAAACTGCCAAAAAAAAGTCAAAAGGCAATAAGATCAAAAAGTGAGTACTCACACATGCTAGCTTAGCCCGTGACAAGTTATCATCCATTGACTCAACATTCTAACGGTAAAAAGTGCGTCCCTTGTCAACTCAAGACAAAAAAATTTACTTGCAATTTGTCTCAAATTGTAACTGCAAAATTTGACCATTTTGTATCATCAATGCTTTCATCATTTATGTTTTCATTCATTTCTGAATGACTACAACGCTGACCTTGTGTGCAATTGAGTACTTGCACAGAGCTGAAAGACCGTCTATTGTCCTTGGCGGAGATTTTACTCGTTCCTCAGGTCTTAAGGCTTAAGGCCGCTGCCTCAAATCATTCAGACATGCTGCATGTTAGCATGCGGTTAGAAAATTTCAAGCAAATAAAGCCTCCGCCAAAAGGGCATTGCTGTCTGTCACATAAACACTCATGCCAAGGCACAAATGGAACCGCTTTTCCCTGTAACATCACATTGAGAAGAATCCATTTTTTTTTCATTTTCTTCTAGTTTTTTTCTGCTTTTCTATTGTCCGTTGAAAATTATGTTAAGCAATAATTGTTTGAGGTTCTCATTGGGAGTGACCAGGATGGATAGGATCAGGAACAAGTACATGAGAGGGACATTACATGTTAGAGGCCTTGGAGATGAAGTCCTTTAGGCCAGACTGAGATGGTTGAGAGATAGTGAATATAGAGGAAAACCAAAGAAGAGGTTCATGGATGTAGTGAAGGAGGACATGAGGGTATTTGGTGTGAGAGAGACAGATGCAGAAGAGGAGATCGATTTGCTGTGGCGACCCCTAAAGGGAAAAAGCCCAAAGAGAAAGAAGAACTTCATGACAGAAGAGGCTGCTCCAAGCAAATTGGCGCCACACAAGAGCCGCATTTACTGCCTCGGGCAATCGTAACACCTGGAAACAGCCGGGGGCCGGGGGCCGGGGGCTTGGGCTCAACACATACTCCGACAGCAATTGGGCCTCGACTTATTTGCCAAATGCTTTTTAAAAGGGCTCATTTCCTGTAGGCTTTTTTTTCCATCTGATTTTTTTTTTTTTTTTAGCAAAATGGCACATTCAGTGTCACAAAAATGCTGTGGAAGCGTAAAAAAATGCAACACATATAAGTGTCAGTTTTTTTTTGCATGTTTTTTTTGCCTCCTTAAAAAAAAAAAAAACATGCAAAAAATACATAAATCAGAAATCACCACTTTGGGTCCATTCATTTGTCTTTGCAGGAGAAGGGACGGGGGGCCAGTTGACTGCCAATAGGGAGCAAATGGGAGGCGGCTTATACTAAAACAACTACAGGAAGCATGTGTGGGCACACAGGCGGGACAGGCGTTTGTGAGCAAGACCGGGTCCGTGTGTGACAGTGAAAAACAGAAAAACCGGCAACTGAATAGTTGGGTGGCCTCAGGTTCCAGGTAGTATTTCCTAAAAAGGATTCTTAAGCAGGGTGGAATCTATTAGTTCCAGACATGCCTGCGTACTATGACTGTACTTCACACACGGGGAGTATAGGAAAAGAAAGTATTCTTGTAATGGAATGTCTTTTTTTTGGGGTCGAGTACTGGGTCTAGAAAACACACATATGCATGCACACTATGGGCTTAGTGAACGGTATGTTGTCCGTTACCCAAATCCCAGCAACTTCAGGAGAAGCGGTGTTGTCTTAATGAGGCGAGTTAACAAGTGCGGTAACTTTTAGACATGGAAAACTTGCCAAAAGTGTCAAAATGCAGCAGACATGACAACTATGTGAAAAGACGAGAACAATGGAGAAGTGGGGATTTTTTTTTTCTTATGCACTATGACCAAGAAAAATAAGCAAGGACGGGATTTCAGAAGTTAGAATCTGTATTTTTTTTGTACTTATGTTAGTTTTAACTTCGGTTTCCTGCCCACATTCCAAAAACATTTATTTGACACAAACCTACATTTAATGTGATTCCTGTTTTAATATGAATACATTAATTATTCAATAATAATTTTTTTAGTTCAAAATAACGGGCTGCACGGTGTACGAGTGGTTAGCACGCAGGCTTCACAGCTAGAACACCCAGGTTCAATTCCACCCACAACTCTGTGTGGAGTTTGCATGTTCTCCCAGTTTCCTCCCCCATTCCAAAAACATGCTAGGTTAATTAGCGACTCCATATTGTCCATAGGTATGAATGTGAGTGTGAATGGTTGTTTGTCTATATGTGTCCTGTGATTGGCTGGCCACCAGTCCAGGGTGGACCCCCGCCTCTCGCACAAAGACAGCTGGGATAGGCTCCAGCACCCTCGCGACCTTTGTGAGGATAAGCGGTAGAAATGAATGAATGAATGCGGGAGAGGGTTTTAATGTGAATGGTTGTTTGCCTATATGCCCAACATAGCTGGGATAGGCTCCAGCACCCCCTGCGACCCTCTTGAGGATAAGCGGTAGAAAATGAATGAATGAATGAATGTTAGTTTTCTAGTTTTTCTCCGGTTTCCTCCCACATTCCAAAAACATGCTAGGTTAATTAGCGACTCCAAATTTGTCCATAGGTATGAATGTGAGTGTGAATGGTTGTTTGTCTATATGTGCCCTGTGATAGGCTGGCCACCAGTCCAGGGTGTACCCCGCCTCTCGCCCAAAGACAGCTGGGATAGGCTCCAGCACCCCCGCGACCCTCGTGAGGAAAAGCGGTAGAAAATTAATGGTTTCAAAACGGGCTGCACGGCGGTCGAGTGGTTAGCACGCAGACCTCACAGCTAGGAGACCAGGGTTCAATTCCACCCTCGGCCATCTCTGTGTGGAGTTAGCATGTTCTCCCCGTGCATGCGTGGGTTTTCTCCGGGTACTCCGGTTTCCTCCCACATTCCAAAAACATGCTAGGTTAATTGGCGACTCCAAATTGTCCATAGGTATGAATGTGAGTGTGAATGGTTGTTTGTCTATATGTGTCCTGTGATTGGCTGGCCACCAGTCCAGGATGTACCCCGACTCTTGCCCGAAGACAGCTGGGATAGGCTCCAGCACAACCCTGCGACCCTCTTGAGGATAATTGATGAAAAATTGACGACTTTGTAAGAAAATATATTCCTGTGAGTTATGCTAATGACAGAATGAGGCGATTTCGCCATATAACGAAGATGATGATGACAAAGAAAAAGAAGGGGGTGTTATTTCGAGGTGTGTTTGATCAACCGGGGGTAAATTCCTCCCCGTTTTTTCTTCACCTCGGTGACCAGTTCAGGAAGTCATTAACCTTTTCAAAGCCAGTAAGCCTCCGTCAGCAGACTGGAAGATGAGATGTTTGCATTAGGAAGTTGTGTTGATGCATCTGCGGGCCAGGTTCTGAGCTGCGTGGGCTCCCTCCTGCCGGGGGGGGGGGGGGTTTCTTTGCCCAGGCTTGGACTACGGGGTCAGGGGGGGTCAGAGGGTGCAGTGCTACTTGGAGGAGGTCGGTCTCCCATGTCAACCAACTGGGTGTAAAACACTAAGAACAATAGACGTCAGTTTCAGATCTGTTTCAGTTCCGACTGGAGGACGGCTATAGATTGTAGCAACCCCCACCCCCCATCCACCCACCCCCACTCCTCTACTGACAGCAGAAACCTTCCCCTGCGCCATCACATGCTCTGATTCCTCTCTCGCAGCACAAGCACAAGGGTTTTCGGGTTGGATTGTGGGGGGTTCTCTATGCATAATGAAAAGGGCCGCTTATCAAAAGTTAAGTAGCTTTCCACCCACTTACAGCACCCTTCCTGCTCCACTAACCCAATCTGGGGGGGGGGGATTGGGTGCCTCTTTGAAATGTGCAAGGACTTCAAATGAGACTTGTACGCTTTCTCACAATTTTGTTAATGAACAAAAATAAACAATAGAAATAATAATTTGGTCGTTAAAGGGGTCCTATCCTGGGGCCCCGATCTAGACTGATCTGCAGCTACAGCATGCGTCTGGTTGAAGTTATTGGTGCCAAAATGGGGGGGGGGGGCACAAAATATTAAATGTGATGTTTCAGTTACTTATTCCTCCCCCTTCTGTCATTGTTTGCATGCTATCCTCATTAAAATATGAAATCCTATAAATGTTTGGGCGGTTGTAGTTAAAGCAGACACTGTTTTTTTTAATCTGTGTGATTTTGACAAAGATCAGATCACATTTGATGATGATTTTAGGCAGAAATATGAGAAATTCCAAAAGGTTCAGATACTTTTTCATACCACTTTAGAAAGTTTGCATATGCACAAAACAGGGTTGCATGTTCCGCTTTTCACACCAAGTACGATACCTACAAAAACACAACCTGGCGTGAGAATGTGCTAACTGGCTAGCGCCCTTATGCAAATATGCATATTAAGTTGTCAAACGGGCGGCACGGTGGTCTAGTGGTTAGTGCGCAGACCTCACAGCTAGGAGACCAGGGGTTCAATTCCACTCTCGGCCATCTTTGTGTGGAGTTTGCATGTTCTCCCCGTGCATGCGTGGTTTTTCTCCGGGTACTCCGGTTTCCTCCCACATTCCAAAAAAAAAACATGCTAGGTTAATTAGCGACTCCAAATTGTCCATAGGTATGAATGTGAGTGTGAATGGTTGTTTGTCTATATGTGCCCTGTGATTGGCTGGCGACCAGTCTAGGGTGTACCCCGCCTTACGCCCGAAGACAGCTGGGATAGGCTCCAGCACCCCCCACGACCCTCGTGAGGAAAAGCGGTAGAAAATGAAATGAAATGAAAGTTATCAAACGGGCGGCACGGTGGTCTAGTGGTTAGTGCGCAGACCTCACAGCTAGCCATGGTTCAATTCCACCCTCTGCCATCTCTGTGTGGAATTTGCATGTTCTCTCCGTGCATGCGTGGGTTTTCTCCGGTGTACTCCGGTTTCCTCCCACATTCCAAAAAAAAAAAACATGCTAGGTTAATTAGCGACTCCAAATTGTCCATAGGTACGAATGTGAGTGTGAATGGTTGTTTGTCTATATGTGCCCTGTGATTGGCTGGCGACCAGTCCAGGGTGTACCCCGCCTCTCGCCCCAAGACAGCACCCCCGCGACCCTCATGCATACATAGTATCAGCATTTGGGGCATTTGGGACAATGGTGCGTTCAAGGACCATTGAAAAAAGTGGGACAATTCGCCGCCAGTTCAAAACATTCTGAAACATAGCGACCAATGAATTGATCATTCACCCCCCCCCCCCTCCAAAGTTGATTGAGTAAATGTCAAATAGCCATTCCTAAGTGTAACCACAAGTCAGTTAGTGGTTTCTCCACTTCATTCGCGTGACCATCCACCTGGTGTCACCTCTATTTTCCGGTCCCCACCGGACACAGCCATCTGGGCTTTAGTTTCTTCCAACAGGCTGCATCTCAGTCACACACACACACACACACACACACACACACACACAGTGTCCAAGTGCTGCAAAGCCACGGGCACAAAACCATGATCAACGCCATCTGTCTGTGAAGGTTAAGGAGGAAATATCAAAATCTGGTGAAAGTCGCTCACATGTATTACGTATATACCATTGCGGTTCAGCAGGGGAGACAATATTATGATGAGCTATATATGTGTATGCATGCACTCTTTCCAGTGTTTCCAAATGGACAGTGCATAACACCCTACTTAATCAGCTTAGCAGCCAGTCAGGGGATTTGACTAATCCACAACACAAGCATGGGAAGAAGCCTGCTGAGTGTGTCCGCCTGTCTTACTGTCTTCCTGTCTGTGTGTGTGTGTGTGTGTGTGTGTGTGTCTCGGCATCAAGCATTCATCTATAAGACATGCAACTAAATGAAAAGTAGCGGATGGGTGGGAGCAGACGCCAATTCAAGTGCAGACACATCGTCTGGCGGGCAAAAGGGTCACTGGCAGCTTTATTAGCAGTTTAATGCTTGTCATTTTTCCGCTGAAAGAGTGATGGCATGCAACTCCCTTTCTGAAAATTAAAGAGTCATTTCCTTTGTTTACTCCCTACTGTATTTTATTCCTATGTCAGATTGGTCAGAAAGAAGCTGCTAGAGAAAAATTTACAGTTGTCCACACATATTTAAATGCATGTACGCACATGGCGTAATTCGCTATCACAGCATTCCGAGAGACGAAAAAGAAGATGGAGATAGAGCAAGTCAAAAGGGTCGTATCTGCTGATGGCTGCCAAGTGGCTGATCTTTATCTGCATTGCAATGGGAGACAATGACAAAGGGGGATATGGTGACAGTTTCCTCCAGCCACACAATCTTTGGTAAGCACTGAGAATTAGAATTTTCATAGCATGTTTGTAATAGGAAAACATGGAAAACATTGTCTCTCTTTAATTTTGATGAAGCTATTCCATTTTTGCCATATGTGAAATATCATTTAAAAGACAATTTCCTTGTAACAACAAAAAGGAACTCTCCAATTCTATATTAGGTCTTCCTTTCTATAATTATGTTTACATATTGGGATTGGGAAATACCAGTGGTGACTATGGTAATGTTAATGGTAATGGTTTTATTTCATTTGAACATGCATCAGATTACAATTGAATGCATCACATAATCAGTTCCCAGTTCCACATGTCCAAAAGGAGTAGGAAGAAGCAAAGCTTATTAAATCCTACCCCTCCATCTGGTACTTTTACAATCGGTAACTGTTACATTTGTTCACTTCCTGCTTTCCTAATATAGTTTAAGGTTTTTTTTTATTATTTTTCAAACATTTAAATTTTACAATTTAAAATTTTTAAATTTTTTAAAATTTTTTAAATTTTTAAAATTTTTAAAATTTTTAAAAAAATTTTAATTTTTTGTCCCGTACCAAAGTACGAGGTGATATGAGAAGTATTGGATGACATTTTTAGGTACTTTCCTACGTTTTTTTTTTTTAATTATTATTTTGTATTTTTATTTATTTTTGTCACGTACAGAAGTACAGGGTGATATGACTATACAATGACATAATGGGTACTATAGTACTATAGGGGTGCTATTTTATGTCTTGAGAGCTGAAATAGTAATATAATTGAAACCCATATTTAGAAAGTTCTAACTACGTTTTCTGTGCTGTAAGTACAAAAATATTCCATTTATAAATTGCAGAAATTCCCACATCACAGTCGGAATCTGGAATCAATTAACCATGACAAACGAGGGATGACTGTATGACAAAAGGTACAATAAGCCTCAAAAAAGAGCATGCAGACCATGTGAGAGTCATACAGTTGGGGGCTGTCATAAAAACGAACCCGACCGCCTCTCATATGAGCTCGAGTTGATCTTCACGTTTCAGATGCAGCCATGATGAGCACATGAGAAGATAAGACACACCCTAACTCCTGTCACTCAAAAGGAGAATATTGTTTTATGGGACACCGTCGCCGACCTGAGGGTTTAAATGCAACGTTACAACTAAACCTATGATACGCCTATCAAATTTTGCATTGTGATAGAATCCTCCTCAAATGCGGTTTTGGCCGCTCCCACCCGAGCATCTTTTGAAAGTGCTGCATCGACATAAGGGGGAACGAGAAAGTGGGCCAAGCTGCATGAAGAGGCTCTGAGGAAAACGTTGAGAGAACTCTGCACCTCAACACAACAAAACCACTGCAACAGAAAAAAAAAAAAAAAAAATCAGATGGAGGGTGAGGGATTTGTTTTCCTCGTCTTTTCCACAGTATCAAAACAACTGCAATAATATCTGCGTGACATATGCATAGTGAAATGTAGTTCAGGTACAGTAGGATGATGACTGAGCTAAAGCCTTAACACACTTAAAAAGGAAAAAAAAAAGGATATTTTTTCCATGAAAAATGCCTAAGGTTAAATCATCTTTCATTGCATTTCAAGCATTGTAAGCGGAACAGGTCCGGTTTCATTCATATGGTATGTTCACACTTGTCACAGGGGGCTATTAAAGTACCAAACCTGACACAAAATTGCAGAGAAATACGGTCTCGACTTGAGCTCACCGCTCAAATTGCATAGCTTCACTTTATGTGTGGCATGTTTCCACAATGCAGAATACGCAAGTCAGCCTTAAGGGAAAATTTCCCCTTGCTTAGGCAGCACCACCATGTTAATAAGAGGGGAAGGAAAAAAAAAAAAAAAAAAAGAATTGCCACTATTTATGGGTTTGTAAACCGATGCAGGATGACTAATGCTCACCTGAGGAGATCCCGAAGATGACCTTGCGAAAGCAGCAATTGCACTGCTCAAACATGCAAACACATACACGCTGTTGTTTTGCCTCCGAGTGCATAACAACCATTCCCGCTTCATCATCCTTGCATACCAGCCTGCATGACTGTCCCAGCAGCTCAAATATCATCATCTCATTGGTCCCACTACGTTTGAAGCATATACATTAAGGGGGTATCACAATACAAGATATTGGGTTCACTACAATAACAAAATATAGAACTGAACTTTATTTGACTGTGTATGGAAACAATGCAGCTACATTTTGATGTGTTTTATAACTTTTCACGTATGAACTATTATAAGCATGATGCTTTCAACTGTTGCACTTCTTTCCACAAATTTCAAACAAAAACAAGAAATTCTAAAAGCTAAAATAATGATAACAGTTGTAGCCGTTACTACTTATCGTTTATGGTGATATGCATTTATGTAATGGTAATGGTTTAATTTCATTTGAACGTGCATCAGTTTACAATTGAATGCATCACATAATCAGTTCACAGTTCCACACGTCCAAAAGGAGTAAAGGAGTAAATCCTACCCCTCCATTTGGTACTTTTACAATCAGTAACTGTTACATTTGTTCACTTCCTGCTTTCCTAAAAAAAATAATTTAATTTTTTTTAATTTAATTTAAATTTTGTATTAAAATGTTTAAAAAATTTAAGAAAAAAATTGTTGAATTTTTAAATTTTTTTAATTTAATTTTTAACTTTTTAACTTCCTGCTTTCCATAACACAGTTTAAGTTTGTTTTTTTTTCTGAAGTATGAGGTGATATGACCATAAAAAGACATAATGGGTACCATAGTAAGTGTCAATATAGTGATATATATAGCACATCATAAATTAAATTTTTTTTTAAATGTTTAAAATTCTAAATTTTTTTACAATTTTTAAAATGTTTAAATGTTTTTACATTTTTTACATTTTTAATTTTTTGTCCCGTACCACAGTACAAGGTGATATGAGAAGTATTGGATGACATTTTGAGGTATTTTTAGGACATGGGAGTGGGAATATTTCGCTATACTGTAATGTGCCCTGTGATTGACTGGCGACCAGTCCAGGGTGTATCCGGCTGGTGTATCCGGCTTCCTGCTTTCCTAATATAAATTCAGTATTTTTAATTTTGTCACATACCAAAGTACGAGGTGATATGACCATAAAAATTTAAAAATAAATTTAATAATAAATAAATTACAGATTAGTTTTAGGTTTACACTAAAACAACTACAGTTCCCATGATGCTTAGAGCGTGAAATCCGGAAGTAATGCATTTCCAAAACAGACCCTACAATAACAGGCTTCGACAGAAGTCATATGCAGCGATTAAGTTTTGATCTGACTAATCTTAAGTAACTTTGATCAAACCAAGAATTACAGCTTCCACTGTGATATTAATACCGTGCCGGCTTTTGAAGACATCTTCCTTCAGACATCACAGGGAACATATCTTGGTATGTTTCATTGCATGGTTTATGGTGTGCGTAAAACACGTAATGTACAGTTCCAATCCTGCCTCGCAAAAATCACAGTTGCGATGCCAGAGTGCAGTTTTTTTTAGCTGTCCTTCAAAATGTCTTGGTAAGACGATAAATTAAAATTCAGAGATAAATGCGGTAACAAGGCCAACCTTGATTAATTAACTCATTTGCAACCAAAGACATATTTATAATTTTTTTTTAACCGGAACGCCCAATCCCAAAGACGGATCTGTACTGTAATGTACTGTATGCATTTGTTAACTTGCACTGCCTTAATCCTCTTGGGCATGGAATTCACCAAAGCTGCATTTGTTACTGGAATCATCGTCCGCTCCTCCACGATGACATCACCCAACTGACCTTCATGTTTCCGGCGATGTGAATAAAATCCTGCCTTGAAATACTCAACTTATCTACAATCTTTCCTTTTGACTTTGCTAAGAAAAGCAACCAACGGATGTTCCTTTCAAATGGATCCTGGATCATATGTCACCCTGTCACACGTCCAATAATTAACAACAACAACAACACGCCCAAAAGTACACATCTGAAGTGCTACGCTTGCTTTGAATCATTCAATAAACCGTGAGGCCAGTAAGCTATGTTTAAACTTCCTTGGAACCACAAGCTGATTTCAATAGTCAGCTTTGACCCCAAGGTGGAGTCTCGGCGATAATCTTCTCCAGGAAGAGTTTCAGATTAAAAAGCTTGGCAAAGTCGGCCTAACACGTCTGGAGCCCAGCCTTGGGATTTGACGCCACGGGAAGGTAGCACCTGGTTGGCTTTGGACTCAAACAAAGCTATCGGAGTAATGGATGGCGTATCTGCGTTAGAGTAGATGTGTTCTACTCGGTTGGTTACGTATCAGACACAGGACATGTCTGAATCGGTACAACACAATAGGGCGCCGCAACGTGGGCGGCCACACCCTTTCCTCCAAGCGCCAAATCCACGGGTCTTCTAAAACGACCCCGAAGAGGTTTAAAAAGAAAAAAGGACAAAGGAGAGAAAGGGAGTGGACACATCAGGAATGAAATCCCTATAAAAACAGAAAGTAAAGCTTAGGAATACAGGAAGCGTGAGAAAGGCTAAGAGGTGTAACGGATTCTGGACCGAGAGCGGAGATAGCAGGGATAACCGAGGAGACGGGGTGATGGCCTCGGAGAAGAAAAAAAAATGGGACCGATCTACACAGAAAAAAAGAAAAGGAAAGCACTGCTGTCGCTTTGTGTTCCGCAATGTGGAGCTGAATTATTAATGCTGGCTCAGTGGACGTGCCAACACTGAAACACTTTCACGCGCTCGGCATCCTAAACATTTATATAAACATACGCAGACATGTCTGCTACTGACAATAACATGACAATGGTTCAGGCCAGGGGTGGGCAAACTACGGCCCGGGGGCCACATCCGGCCCGCCAAGTGTTTGAATACGGCCCGCCCAATCTTTCCAAGGTATTTCATTTAAAGTCAACATACAACCTGGCATCATGGCCTGAGCCAACCTTTTGATGGTTGTATCAATTTCGTTGTTTGACATGGTCTGTTGTTTACAAAGTGCTCCTGAAAAAAAAGACACAAGCACATAATAATAATAAAAATAAAAATAATAATTATTATAACTATTATGATTATTATATTTATTATATTAATGCTAATTATTATATTAAGTATATATAATAATATTGTTATATTTGCATATTTTACATAATAATAATATAATAATTATTTTAATTTTATTTTAATTATTATAATATTTTATTATTTTTAAAATATTTAAATATAAATATAAAATAATAAATAATAATAGCAGATTGCATGACAATTTTACAGATACAATAATACCAGGTGGACTGTTACGTGTAAAATATATAGTCTGCCCCCCCCCCAGGAATTTTGTTATATCAATGCGGCCCGCGAGTCAAAAGGTTTGCCCACCCCTGGTTCAGGCTCAAAAGGGGGTGGAAGTGGTTTCTAACACAAGCAAAAAGAAATCCCATCAGTCAAACCGAGACGTGTTAACAACCAATAGCAATGGAGTAGAACAAGCATCTTTGTTTTACACATTTTGCCTGGCTTTCATTGCTTCCCTGGCTCGTTTTTGTCCCACAGGTGAGCTACAAGAAACACTCATTTCGATGCACATCATATATACATATAGTCTGGACTCAGAATTAATACTATCTTATAAATGACAGATTTCTATAACTAAAATATTTAAGTTATTAGTTCATTTTATTGTGTTATTTTGAATTCATTCATTCATTTTCTACCGCTTATCCTCACAAAGAGCTGGAGCCTTGGGGCACATTTAGACAAACAACCATTCACACTCACATTCATACAGTAAACCTCGGATATATCGGACTCGGACTTAAAAATAATTGCAGAGGCACGACACAGTACGTCCTCCCATGCAGCCCACAACCACGGCTTCAAAAACGTCACACATAAAAGTCCAGATCATGCGTAGTATCACATGAGAATTCAAGTCTGCGAGCATCTAAAGGATTAAATCCACAATTATGCTTTACTTGGGAAAAATTTGATGACGACCATGACACCACAAATTAAACTTATTGCATAATTATTATTATTATATTATTATGGATGAAAATGAGCTCGGGCACCACTATACTAAATTCATTGAACGTCTGCTTGAATGACACTGGTGCCAACTAGTCCAAGTCAACTAGTGGTTTGTACAGATAAATACCATATTTTCTGGAATATAAGTCGCTCCGGAGTATAAGTCGCACAATGCCAAAAATGCATAATTAGGTAGAAAAAAACATACATAAGTCGCATTTTTTACGGGTAATTTATTTTCCAAACTACTTGACCAAAACAGACATTACGTCCTCTTGGAAGGCAAGTTCTAACATTAATAAAATAAACATAAAATGTTTTCGTTTATAAGTCGCTCTGGAGTACAAGTCGCAGGAACAGCCAACCTATGAAACAAAGTGCGACTTATAGTACGGAAAATACAGTAAACATTACAGGTTCTCAATGGTATTTCCAATCAAGAAGGTCATAAAAACATTTCTGTCCATGACATGACAGAAAATATTATTCTTATTTTCTTATTTTTATGACAGTTGATGATTTACAATACTGACCATCCACTAGTTATGGCGTGCCTATATTGAGATGCTATTATGAGTCCATTTCGGACGCGGTGTGTGCGCCATGTTTCCAACCACAGCCAATGTCTGTCAGTGGTCAGGATTAGAGGAGGTCAAAGGTCATCCCAGACATGTGGCACACACCTGTTCAGAACGATAGCCCCGCGGTGCGATCATTACGACACAAAAAACACGTTAAAGTAAGACAAGTGAGTCGGTGATTAGTGAAGTTTATTGTGAACCGTGGGAGACAACAAAAGGCTGTTTTTTTTCGTTTATCTCTCTCTCCAAGCGGTGTTTTTCTCTCGCCTGGCCGAGCTTTTTTTTTCTTATCCACAGAGGAAGCCTGTTTGATCTGGGAGACTCCGGCTGTTCTTACTCTGCGGCTCATACACATCAGGCGTACAATCCTCACTCGCTCACTTAAAACGAGACACTTTTTTTTATGCTCCTTTCACTAAAAAACAAGAACATCACACGTGGTGTCTCACTCGCTCTCCCCCTTTACTCAAAACGCCGTCTTGTACCCAAGACGAGAAAAGAACTGATGTATTCAAAATGGCATGCATGCTGTAGAAGCTGGGCCGATGCCAGCTCAATGTAAGCCGTCACACCGGGAGGACAGTAGCCATCATTGTCCTCCGCGGTGGGAGTGGGACACAATGGAGCGGGATACAGGCCGGGACATGACTCACGCATACTGTAAAGCCCTTCTGACCATTATGGCTGACAAAGGCGCTGGAAACAATGGGTAGTAAGTGTCAGCGTGTTGTACGGCTAAACAATAGCGGCATTACATACGCCAACTTGGGGCTTAAGCTTGTCGGAAAAACATTGCTCATTTACGTTAAACAAAAGCTGTTTTGGCATGCATCAGCTCATTGACTGCAAAGCGGATTCATTTGGGGACAATTTGGAACATCCGTGGAGGTAAACTGCGGAAAAGTAGTAGTAGTCGGGACACTGAGATTGGAAAGTCCAATGTTTGTCATTTATTTTAATGACGTTATACTTTCCGTCTATATTCAATATGCAACATGGATTAAGAAACAAATTATAAGCCTAAAAAAATAAAGAAAAAAAACAAAAGGACAAGCTGCACGGTGGTCGAGTGGTTAGCACGCAGACCTCACAGCTAGAAGACCAGGGTTCGATTCTACCCTTGGGCTTGCATGGGTTTTCTCCGAGTACTCCGGTTTCCTCCCACATTCCAAAAACATGCTAGGCTAATTGGCGACTCCAATGTGAGTGTGAATGGTTGTTTGTTTATATGTGCCCTGTGATTGGCTGGCGACCAGTCCAGGCTGTACCCCGCCTCTCGCCCGAAGACAGCTGGGATAGGCTCCAGCACCCCGGCGACCCTTGTGAGGAAAAGCGGTAGGAAATGAATGAATGAACAAAAGAACATGTTTAAACATTAGAGCCACCTCGACTATATAACACCCCTATAGTCACCTTTACAATCATATGACCCAATGGAGTACATACGAGTAAATAAGACATTTAAGACAAAAATAAGACTTATGCTCGTGTGTGTTGCTATAAGTGTGTTCACTAAGGGAGCTGTGTGGCGGGCGGATAGGAAGTGAGGTCGACTTTCATCGGCATGCGATACAAATGCAACAGTAGGCCAAATTTTTTATTAGGAGGTTCTAATCCGGGTTATTGTGCCTGCTGTGAGTTAATTAAAAAGCAAAAAAAAGCCTGTTGTTCCAGTGATCCAGTACGGTGATCTCACCGAATACTACAGTAGCAATACTGACACCTAGTGACCAGTGCATAGTATATAAATATCATTCAGTGTCTATGAATGCGTATTCTGAATGCCTTAATATTTTTTATTAATTCATTTAGCTAGTTTTGTGCTTAGAAATGCTTAACTTGGCCACAAAAAATAAATACAAATTTCTTCCATATGCATATATTTTTTTTTACTAATAATTGGCAATATTCAACAACAAAACGGTATGACTTATTAACTTTTATGACCTACAAATGTATTCAGAATGTTGTATTCTCGTGTTAAACGTTGACAAAGTTTCAGATAATGAGGTTTGCACATTTGGAAGTGAGCCGTGAAATAAGTTTGGGATGGCTCAAAAAGCTCGGTTTCAAAAGGCGTGGTAAAACTGCCCCTTTGTGATGTCACAGAGGGGCGGACTTCCTTGTATGGTTATATGGAATATGGTTGTATGGTCGTTAGGAAGCACTTAAAATGAATTAAAACAGATCGTTTTGGTAGGATGCGCAAATCAGCTAGAATAGGTGCAGATTCTGGAAATTCTAGAAAGTTTTTGTGCGGGTTATTGTGTGTAGCTGCTCTACAGTAGATCACAACTTTGTACTAAGGGTAGAAAAATGAGCATAATAGGTTCCTTTAACTTTTTTTTTTTTTTTTTTGAAAAACCGTCGTTCACCAGGATGTGAACTCAAAGCTCATCACTTTTGGTGATGGTTGCACGTACAGTACATAACTGTTTCTTTGCACACATTTACATTTGGGTAGCTGTGTGTAACCGGTGGCACGCTGAATGCATGTAACCAAGATTACAATCAATCAAAAAGCTGGACTGCAGCCAGTAGTAGAAGTCTAGCCACCACATTCCTTCGCAGGAACACCACCACCAACACATGACAAGAGTCCCACACACACACTTAGCCTACTACCACAAGCTTTAAACACAGAAAGTGTGTCAGAGAGACACCTTAAAACACCAAACACGACCTTCAGAGATATACAGATGTCAGACATTTGAACATGCATTGAATGCATCCCATAATCAGTTCCCAGTTCCACATGTCCAAAAGGAGTAGGAAGAAGCAAAGCTTATTAAATCCTACCCCTCCATCTGGTACTTTTATAATCAGTAACTGTTACATTTGTTCACTTCCTGCTTTCTGTAATACAGTTTACGTTTTTTTTTTTTTTAATTTTGTAATTTTTTATTTTTATTTTATATGACCATACAATGACATTATGTAAGTCTTTCAGTGTAAGCGTTTCAAATTTAGTTCTTCCCGAGATCATATTTCTCCTCTCTAGTCGAGAAGTATTGGATGACATTTTTAGGTAATTGGTTATTTTTAGCCTTATGTATTATTTTAGCTGTTTGAAGATGAACTATATCAGCAAGTTGAAGTATTTGTGATTTTAGAAATAAGGAGTTAGTATGTTCTCTGTTGGCGGCATTATGAATTATCCTTACTGGCCTTTTTTGCAGTACATTTAGCGAGTGAAGATTGCTTTTATAGTAACTACCTCATATTTCCACACAATAAGTAAGATATGGTAAAACTTCTCAAACAAATCTCTGAGAATCAGGTCCATAATCTAATAAAAGACAAAATTAGAACAGTGTACCTAATGTACGTAATGTTGAGATCGGTGTAGTATTTGTCACCCTACAGCTTGTACACCTCCTGTCCCATTTGGGCCGCTGCACCGCAGGAATGAGTATGTGTGTTTGCATGTATAAAAGGGGTGGGATGTTCCCATTTCCGCTCTGTTTGAAGCACATGGACTGAGTCGGAATGTTGAAACAGGAATGGGGGGGGGGGGGGGGGGGGCACCAGAGGGAGGGTGAGTGGTGAGTGGCTAAGGCCGTAATCTGAGAGGGGAGTCCCTCGGTGAGACTGGCACATGGTCCGTGCTCTCACTTCGGGACCAGTGCACAGTGGAGAGAAAGATTATGAAGGAAAAGATTCAGTCACTATATGAGTAGATGATGACAATTCCGTATTGATATTAATTTTCATTAGAATCACTGCATAATTGTCTCTGCAAATTCAAAAGCATTTCAATCTAATAAATCCAATTCATTGCAGTCATGCTTAGTAAAAATTCCCTTGCTCAATTGAAATGCTTCAACTGTGACATCTTGGCAACACATGATGACAGTTCATCCTGTATAATCATCCCACAAACACCTGCTACTGTTTTTTTTTTCTTTTTTGGGAATATTTCCCACTGAAATTGCCTTACATAGTAGCTAAAACTCTTCAAGTGTATCATTGTTGCGTGCTGAAGGTATGACAGACTTGACATGGCTCATGTGATAAAAATCTATGGTATGAAAATGACTCTTAAATTAAACAAAACAGGCCTACAGTAGATGAGACTTAATTAAACCAGACTTACCTAATTTTGTGGGCATATAAAGATTTCTTTGTGTGGGGCAGGGGTGTCAAACTCAATCGCACAGGGGTCCCAAAACTCAAATCCTACTTTACGTTGTGGGCCGAACTGGACATTAGGCGTGGTCGCCTATTTCGATATTTTTGATGGACCACCTCTTCGGCATCGTCACTGTTTGGGCAAAACTACAGTATTTTATTTAACGCAAAATCTTACAATCCGCGGCACGGCAGCCGAGTGGTTAGCGCGCAGACCTCACAACTAGGAGACCAGGGTTCAATTCCACCCTCGGCCATCTCTGTGTGGAGTTTGCATGTTCTCCCCGTGCATGCGTGGGTTTTCTCCGGGTACTCCGGTTTCCTCCCACATTCCAAAAACATGCTAGGTTAATTAGCGACTCCAAAATTGTCCATGGGTGTGAATGTGAGTGTGAATGGTTGTTTGTCTATATGTGCCCTGTGATTGGCTGGCGACCAGTCCAGGGTGTGCCACGCCTCTCGCCCGAAGACAGCTGGGATAGGCTCCAGCACCCCCCGCCACCCTCGTGAGGAAAAGCGGTAGAAAATGAATGAATGAATGAATGTTACAATCCGCGAGATGTGTAACCCGAATCTGTGGAATGGGCAGATTACGCACTTCCCAGCATGCTTTGCTATAGTTAAAAGGATGACTTTTGAATGTCTTATGCCTATTTAAAGGTGTTATTTTGTAAAAAGTGCTGCAATTTTCAGTCAAAATAGGTGTGTCCCAATCACATGCATTGTTAGCTAGCTCATATTAACTTGTTTTCAGGCATAATAAAAAGAGATCAATGACAGGTAAGTTGTAGTATAACGAGTGAGGTGAAGGGAAAGCAAACCATAATATTAGTGTGTGCATGTGTACGCCTGTTTGTCCACTGACCATAGGTGTCAGTAAAATGGTGGGTGACATGTCACACATCCTTCATACAAAAAAAAAAAAATACTTCAGAGAAATACTTTGACAGCAGATATTTTACTGCCCTGGGACACACTTAAACATGCATGAGTGACGAACAGCGATTCTAACACACACACACACACCATTGCCCCGTGGCCACACATGCAATACACAGAACAAGAGCGAGCAAACGCTAACAGGCACCTGCAAAAATCAGCAAGATAAATATCAGGCCTCAGGTATGTGCAGCAAGTTCCTTAACGGCTCCCCTGGCACCCGCACCGACGAGCCGCTCCGACACACAAACACTTGCATAAGTCAAACACGTTCGCCACACCCATAACCAAACACGAAGTCGAGGACGAGTGTGCACTTGAAGTGCTTCCTTAAAAAGGTGTGTTTGATCACATTCGTATGAAACGGCTGTCACGAGTTGACTTGTCAACACGGAGAACCCCCCCATCCAGAAATGCCTTTCCTGGAGATGCAATAATGCCATTAAAGAATACTGTACAAACATCCAGACCGCTGCCATGAACCAATGTACAGTAAACCTCGGATATATCGGACTCGGATATATCGGAAATTCGCTCACAACGGACAGATAAAAAAGAAGCGATTTTTCTGTAATGCATTTCCAATAAAAATTCATTGCATATATCGGATTTTTTATAACGGATTTCGCCTATTTCGGACAAAATCTCCAGTCCCGTTCCAATGCATTTCCATGAAATTTCCCTGGCATATATCGGATGGCCGCATCGTTATGCTAATCTTGTTGATGTCACTGGCTATTGTCTTTCTCCTGGCTCCAGATTTAGGACAAACATAAAAGTGAGTGACGTCAATAATACTAGCACAGCAGTGAATGAGATCTTAACCTCACTATTGGAAATAACGTAGGCCTGACGGGCGTAACAGGGCCTAGCTTAATTAACAATTTGTTATGCTCAGAGTCCAATAAAGTTCAATTCTCATTACCTTACGTCTCTTTTCATTGCCCAGTCCAGGTACATTGGAAACATAGTCAAGGAAGTGCCTTTTTATAACGGATAAAATCCCATTTACGCATATACCGGATATAAATCCGATATATGCGTAAAACGGACATTTTCCGGTATACGCATATAACGGATTTCGCTTATATCAGACAAAACCAGTGGGAACAATTGAATCCGATATATCCGAGGTTTACTGTACATTGGAACATAGTCAAGGAAGTGCCTTTTTATCACGGATAAAATCCGATTTACGCATATATCGGATATAAATCCATATATCGGATATAAATCCATATATCGGATATAAATCCGATATATGCGTAAAACAGACATTTTCCGGTATACGCATATAACGGATTTCGCTTATATCAGACAAAACCAGTGGGAACAATTGAATCCGATATATCCGAGGTTTACTGTACATTGGAAACATAGTCAAGGAAGTGCCTTTTTATAATGGATAAAATCCGATTTACGCATATATCGGATATAAATCCGATATATATACCGGAAAATGTCCGTTTTACGCATATATCGGATATAAATCCAATATATGCGTAAAACGGACATTTTCCGGTATACGCATATAACGGATTTCGCTTATATCGGACAAAAGCAGTGGGAACAATTGAATCCGATATATCCGAGGTTTACAGTACCATCAACCATCGTCATTCGGGTTTAAAATATTCAACCATGCGATATTCTGTTACTGATACACACCAAAGCCAAAAAAAAAAAACGGGATGTCCAGATTCTCCATGCAGCAACATTTAACACGAACAACCTCAAGCTGAGTTCAACATCTCTGTGGTGTGTGCACACACCCCAAACACCACCCACATATCCAACATGCTGTGTCAGAGACCGGGTGTGTGGTTAAATCTGGTTTGCGTGTCAAGTGAAAGCACATCAAGTCTGGATCGAAGAGCAAAAAGTGGTTTCTTTTTTGTTTTGCGCTGTTAGCGACAACACGGCATGCTGACTTTGGGAAGTAAGAAACATCAACAGCTTTGATTTTTGAGTTATTCCACTTATTATAATTAATTGGCTTGGCATGAAATAGGTGTTAAACTATCTGCATGGTTTTATTCTTCTTCTGAGGTCTCAAAAGATTGTTTACCTTTTGGGGGCTGGTTTATTTTTGAAAATCTGCAATGATTTTGACCACCGTTATGTTTCAGACCTTGGTACAGTAAACCTCGAATATATATCGGATTCAATTGTTCCCACTGGTTTTGTCCGATATAAGCAAAATCCGTTATATGCGTATACCGGAAAATGTCCGTTTTACGCATATATCGGATTTATATCCGGTATATGCGTAAATCGGATTTTATCCGTTATAAAAAGGCACTTCCTTGACTATGTTTCCAATGTACTTGGACGCGCAGGCAACGCTGCAAATGACGTCGTATAGCGGCCTGTCACGATTCGGCGAATCGGAGCGCCACGATGCGGCCATCCGATATATGCGAGGGAAATTTAATGGAAATTCATTGGAACGGGACTGGAGATTTTGTCCGAAATGGGCGAAATCCGATATATGCAATGAATTTTTATTGGAAATGCATTACAGAAAAATCGGTTCTTTTTTATCTGTCCGTTGTGAGCGAATTTCCGATATATCCGAGGTTTACTGTATGAATGTGAGTGTGAATGGTTGTTTGTCTAAATGTGCCCTGTGATTGGGTGGCGACCGGTCCAGGGTGTACCCCGCCTCTTGCCTTGAAGACAGCTGGGATAGGCTCCGAGGTTTATATATATCCGAGGTTTACTGTACTTCACAGGGTTTTGTGGGCATCCCACTTCACTGGTGGGCTGTGCAAATAGCCTACAACACCTCAATGACAGCAGAAACCACAGTCCTAAAACCGCTACCCTCCTTCTTGCATCCTTTAGCCACCGCCATGTGGATACTCAGCCTGCTTTGAAGTGTCGTTCACCAGGTTCTTGTGAGTTGCACCTCTGACCCCGAAAATCCTATGAGTGACTGTCCAGGGAAGCCCCTGAAACCAACTTCCACCGGTAAGTTCCATGCTCTCCCTGCACACTCTTTGTTGGCCCTAAAAGGGTGAGAGACTTGCGTTCATTGGCTTCTTCAAGCCGTTCCTCCTGGGGTATCGTCAGTTCTATCAAGGAAACCGGTTTTGTTACTTGGGACCAAAGCATGATGTCTGGTCGGAGGATAGTAGTAGGATAGTAGTAGGATAGTAGACTGTAATCTCCTCTGGAAACTTGACTTTTCCCAGTCCTGTACCGTTCCAAGAATCCCTGCACATTTGTCTTGCCTGACTGCTGTTGCTTCTTCTCCTTGTTCAGTCCATCGGCAAGTCATGCCAGGATCTGGTCATGGCGCCACCTGAACCTCCCTTCAGTGTCGACAAAGCTTGCTTGACACACAAAGACTGAAAGTGTTCCTGGTTTGTCGGTCTATTGCACTGAGTACAGGACGGATCCTCTCTCAGTCTCCATTTTTGGAGGTTCGTTGGCGTTGGCAGCTATGGATCTAAGGAGGAACTTCACTCCATATTCCAGATGTCCTTCCAACTCAAGAGTTGGGACACTGTCCCACCGGGTCCAACTGCCCAGTTGTTACATGGATACTACCCTGGCTTGTCTGCCCTCTTCCTCCACTGCCCAAATCTCCTTGTGGACCATCTCTCTCTGGTCTTTACATCTTTCCAACTTGCTCGGGTGATGACTCCCCCCACTGAGCAAGAGTTAGTGTATTCCAATCCGATTCCCCCAGTGAGCAGCGGAAAGAAATAAGTAATTGATACACCCATAAAAAAGTCTTTTTGACACACCGTGGACAGCAAGCTTGTTGTCGAGCATGTCATTATTCACATGAAGATATATTAGCAGAAAAATGATACCAATAAACACATCATGTCGGCCATCTTTCCATTCCATTGTCAAAAACGGGCATTTTATGTCAACCAATCAGTGTATAGATTTACCCTACACTTCGGTATTGTGCAATACTACTGCGACCGGTACCCCAAGAAAAAGGGTGGTGTCGAATAAAACAACAGTACCTCTGGTTAACCCACGTTTGCCATTCCAAATTGTGGGAATTGCGGGAAATAAAGCAACATGATTCCCACATTAAAAACGTGTTAGCCCTTTAAAAGATCCAGCACGCCTGGCAACAAAACACTGTGGGAGAAAAAACGGGAAGAATCATTCTCCCTCCCCACAGCAGCGAGGATGCTGGGAACAGCAGAAGTGGTGCATCCGCATGGCAACCAGAGAGTGGCGGTGGGGGGGGTTGGGGGGTAAGAACACCGCGTCCTCACACACACACACACACATTTCCACAGAAGAAAAAAAAAAAGAGAGAAAGTATGAGGCCGTGTGTGCAATGCAGATTCAACCGAGACGAGTTGATGAATGGCTTCATTAAAACGGCATTAGAAGAGGTGAAGTTGAATGGCGGGCAAGCGGCGTGCGGTGATTAGCTCACTTTCAATGCGTAGAAACTTCACAATGCTATGCTACCATTCCCCTTCTTTTAAATGCCGGCACATTGCATCCCCGACACTTATCTATTCATGAGCGTTTACACACACACACACACACACAGCCCGAGGAAGATGAATAAACAGCATGGAGAAATTGAAGCTAAGCTAATGTAAAAAAGGAAAAACAAAACAAAAACTGGAATGAGCGTGTTGGTAACTTGATTAGCCACATGCTACAGGGAAGAAAAAAAATCGACATTATTCTTTCTAATTTTCCTCCATGCTCCTTTGCAAACCCAGAAAAATGGGGGCAATTCAGTAACCGTAGCAACCAAGTGTGCCTACGTGCAGAGACAAGCTGCTGATGGAGGGGGAAGGCGCGGCCAGGAGGCTAAAGCGAGTGCATACCAAACGCACACACACAAACAATATGACCATTTTTTCTTTGTCGTAAGGTTCAAAGATGAAGTTGACCGTCCCCCCCCCCCCCCCTTCTTATTTTTTCTTGTCTTGGTTCCGCCTCACTCCTCGGTACAGTATGAGGGCTGTTCAAACACAACCTGTTTCCTGTGGCGTCCTGCGGGGAACATTGTCCAGCCTTTCTGTACTCGTGTTTTTACTTGTTCCCATCGCTCAGCCGATTGTTTCACAGAGGATACGAGCAGCCATTGTCTTTATAAAGATGCTCCCATCAACGTGAGCAAACATCCTCTTTTAGACGCTTGTTATGCCGACATAAGCTCCGGCACATCCGTAAGCAATATGCAGGGCTCGACAATAACGATGTACCGATGGCCGAAGTTAAAACAAAATTGGGGCAAGTAAATGCAATCAGTGATATTCCCGTCGGGGAAGTGCACTTTGGCATTCCATACTGCCAAGAGTTTTTTTTTTTTCAAAAGCGGTTCTTGTTGGGTGTTGGTAAAACACGGACTGCGTAATTCCGGTGGTACAGTAAACCTCGGATATATCGGATTCAATTGTTCCCACTGGTTTTGTCCGATATAAGTGAAATCCGTTATATGCGTATACCGGACATTTTCCGTCAGGCACACTTGGAATGTTTTTTTACCGGAAAATGTCCGTTTTACGCATATATCGGATTTATATCCGATATATGCGTAAAACGGACATTTTCCGGTAAAAAAACGGAAAATGTCAGTTTTACGCATATATCGGATATAAATATATATAAATCCGATAAATCCGATATATGCATAAAACGGACATTTTCCGGTATACGCATATAACGGATTTCACTTATATCGGACAAAACCAGTGGGAACAATTGAATCCGATATATCCGAGGTTTACTGTACCACCGGAATTACGCAGTCCGTGTTTTACCAACACCCAACAAGAACCGCTTTTTAAAAAAAAACGAAAAATGTCCGTTTTACGCATATATCGGATATAAATCCGATATATGCGGATTTATCGGCTATAAATCCGATATATGCGGATTTATCGGATATAAATCCGATATATGCGGATTTATCGGTTATAAATCCGATATATGCGTAAAACAGACATTTTCCGGTATATATATCGGATTTATATCCGATATATGCGTAAATCGGATTTTATCCGTTATAAAAAGGCACTTCCTTGACTATGTTTCCAATGTACAGTAAACCTCTGATATATCGGATTCAATTGTTCCCACTGGTTTTGTCCGATATAAGCGAAATCCGTTATATGCGTATACCGGAAAATGTCCGTTTTACGCATATATCGGATTTATATCCGGTATATGCGTAAATCGGATTTTATCCGTTATAAAAAGGCACTTCCTTGACTATGTTTCCAATGTACCTGGACTGGGCAATGAAAAGAGACGTAAGGTAATGAGAATTGAACTTTATTGGACTCTGAGCATAACAAATTGTTATTTAAGCTAGGCCCTGTTACGCCCGTCAGGCCTACGTTATTTCCAATAGTGAGGTTAAGATCTCATTCACTGCTGTGCTAGTATTATTGACGTCACTCACTTTTATATTTGTCCTAAATCTGGAGCCAGGAGAAAGACAATAGCCAGTGACATCAACAAGATTAGCATAACGATGCGGCCATCCGATATATGCCAGGGAAATTTCATGGAAATGCATTGGAACGGGACTGGAGATTTTGTCCGAAATAGGCGAAATCCGTTATAAAAAATCCGATATATGCAATGAATTTTTATTGGAAATGCATTACAGAAAAATTGGTTCTTTTTTATCTGTCCGTTGTGAGCGAATTTCCGATATATCCGAGTCTGATATATCCGAGGTTTACTGTATTATCTGATGAATTATCAGCATATATTGATGCTAAATATTTTACCCATAATAAATGATAATCATTTAATCTTTATTCGAGATTCTCATGTGATGCCACAAAAATTAGATGATACCATTATGTCTTTTCATTTTACATGGGGCAAGTATTTCTCACCTTAAGGATTCCCCATGGAAGAGCCATTTTTCTTTTTAATGTAGAGTCCTGAATATGGCTGACATATGTTGAAACCAAAGAGACGCGGCGGCCAGTTTTAAAGCGCAACAGGAGGTTGCACGTGTCACACGTCATTGCTACTGTCAAACACAATAAGCGGAAAGGAAGAAGATGGAGTGATGGAAGGGGGGGCAGGGAAAAGTAAAAAAAAAAAAAACTAGTAGTACGAGTAGAGACCCGGTGGTTCTTGCCACAATGGTGCGATTGTTCGCTGGATGTGGGCCGAGAGAAAGAAAAAGATTGAAACTGAGAGAACAGGGAGGAAGGGCTCCAAGGCTTTTCACATTCTTACGTACTCCGGATGGTTGTTGTGCTGTGGCAATGTATGCTGGGTAAAAGGGTCAAGTCATTCTATCATATGGGCTTTGGGTTATTCACACATTGTGATGATTTTTGCCAAATGGCGATGCCGCAAAACAAAGAGCCCTCACCTAGTTTTATGAGTCGGAAAAGTTATTATTAGTCCACTGTGTCGGCTTATTGCATCACTTCATTGAAGCAATGGAGGTAATAATGTCAAATATTCTTAGTTTTTGGAAATAACTACATTATTTTATGTAAATGATGGACACCCACGGGCTGGAATATCCGCAATAAAGCACATTAATTGACTACTCATTAAGAATTCTGATAGTATGGCATTGATTGCTGATGAGGTTGATTCTGTCTTAACTAGTTTGAAGTCTACAAAAGACCAACATGATGTCATCTTAGGGAATTTCAGCTACATCCACACAGATTCCTCCAGGCAGCGTTATTTTTGCTCCGCATTGAAACAGAAGTTCAGAACATTCAGCCTTCCCCCATCACAATAAAAATATCAAAACAAATATCAACGAATTGACAAATTGTTATGTATTATCCTATCTTAAGTGAAGCATTTACGAGCATAAAAATTATGGAGGACCCAAACTGCCAAAATAAAAAATAAATAAATAAATAAAAGTATAAAAATAAATATAAATGGAAATAAAAACAAAAATAAAAAAATATTTATGTATATATTTTTTTATTTATTTCCATTTATATTTATTTTTTATTTATAAATATAAATGGAAATAAAAACAAAAATAAAAAAATATTTATGTATATATTTTTTTATTTTTTTATTTATTTCCATTTATATTTATTTTGGCAGTTTTGGTCCTCCATAAAAAATGGCTACATTAACTAAAATACAATTATATAACATTTAGATGATGCATTCAAAGACGTTGACATAGTGTTCTACTCGACTCAGTAATGTTACTGTCAGATGACAGGCCCGGGCTTTTATGGCAGCTTTGAATTATCTCACAACAGGGACAATAATTATGTCGTAATGATGTCACTTTCTGTCCGCCGTTTATTCTGACGACACTTTCACAGCAACACACATGATGTTTTAAATTGTGTATTCATTCGTATTATGTCTACTACATTAAGTAATACGAGTGTAAAAGTAACTATAGGGGTGCTAGTTTATGTCTACAGAGCTTTAATCATGTTAAAACCGCATTAAGAATGTTGTACATGGGTTTTCTGTGCTCCATCTGAAAAAAATATTCGATTTTATTCACTTATCACAGCTAAATCGCCAATTAAACGCAATAAACGAGGGATTGCAGTATATCCCTGCTGTGCATATTTTACGTCAAAGCATTTGATGCAAAATGATGGCTGTTTTTAATGGCGGGTATAAAGAAATATTGCTTCACGCAAATTTCCAAGAAATGTTGACATATGTGTGCTTTATAGTCTATTTAGAGTCCGTTAGCGAGATGTCAGGCTAATGAAACTCCAAGTTGAGTTTGACTTGATTTGCTCCGACTTTGTGAACAGTAACTCCGAGGCAGTGCGACATTTCCAAACTCCAGGTTTTCTGCAATGCAGCATTAGCATATAAATGTGTCTCAAAGTATTAGGAAGGTCATCCTGATAAGGAAGCCCTTATAAGGTCAACTCCTCCAGCACCCCCCCCCCCTCCCTCCCACAATGCAAAGGGGAGGCTACCTCTTCAGCTAGGCTCCTGGATGTTGGCCAGTCAAAAGAATTAGGGCTCTTTGGGAGTGGAATCTTAAAGAGACAGCAGCTTTAAAAACAATTTAGTTAGGGAATGAATTAGTGGAGGGAATTTGGGCATTTTCAGAAGATAGTAGCAGTGAGTACTCCATTACGTATATAAAGACATCTCCTTTGTAGCAAACCAACTGTCTCAGTGGAATGCTACAGTAGATAGAACAGTAAAATAGAAACACCAAGTGTGTATTTGCAAAAATAAATATGGAATCAGCTTCAAAATGTTAGTAACACACAATTCGACTTTTGAAGTTAAAGTAAGAACACCTGAAACTGAAGTAGCCTACCAGAACAGGCAGAACATCTGTTGGCCAATCAGAGGACATCTCAACATCTGGCACTAATGAACAGCAGTCATCTCAACGGCTGAACTCTGACCTTACCCGCTTGGCTCAGCAGTGTGCATTTTTCTTCCCGGGCGTGTTTATTTCTCTTCCCCGCCTCCCCCCCCCCCCACTCTTCAGTTCTCCCGATTCATCGCTTCATCTCTCGCCGACATTCATCAGGCAACCGCGTACACTGTACGGCATCTGATATGCCAGATGTTGTCATTCACTTGTACCGCTTCGTCGACATAGCGTGGCGTACTGACTCGCCTTAATAGCGGACATTCCTCATTTTATCTCATCTTTTGACAGTATGCAGGAGGACTGAGTACGTGTACTATGTGTGTGTGCATACTGTATGTTAGCGCATGTGGGGATAGTACAGGGGTGGGCAAACTTTTTGACTCACAGGCCGCATTGATTTAACAAAATTGACGGGGGGGGGGGCAGAATATATAGTATTTTACATGCAACAGTCCTATTTTGACGCATATTTTACATGTAAAAGTGTCATGCAATCTGCTATATGTGCACTTTGAAATCATTTATTTGATGTAGTGTGTTGGAAATTAAATGTATTATTATTTTTATTATTATTATTATTGTCTTTATTATTACTATTTTACATATATATTATTATATTAGATTTGTTATTATTAGTTATAGTAATGTTATTATCATTATATTATTATTATTGTTAATAATAATAACAATAATAATATTACGACTATTATTATATTCATATTATTAACAACAATATGAATATAATAATAGTAATATTATTTTTATTAACAACATTCTTATTATTATTATTATTGTCATTATTTTTATTTTTATTTTTGTGCTTGTGTTACTTTTTCCAGGAGCATTTTGTAAACAACAGACCACATCAAATAACGCAATTGATAAAGCAGCTACCTCAACCATCAAAAAGTTGGCTCAAGCCACGATGCCAGGTTATGTGTTGAGTTTAAATGAAATACTTTGGAAAAAACAGGCGGGCCATATTGAAACACTTGGCGGGCCGCATGTGGCCCCCGGGCCGTAGTTTGCCCACCCCTGGGATAGTACATCTAAAAAATAAAAAAAAGTACAACAACCCAATCTAAAATAAAGAATGAGGAAATAGGGGATAGGTAGAGCAAAAAAAAAAAAAGTAATGCACGTTGCTGACTCAGCATGTTGCGACTGAGTCTAAATCCGAGGTTTGATACCTGATTTTGTTGTTGGCTATCAAAAGAGGTTGAGATTATTCACACATTATTTTATGCTGATAAGCACACAGAGATGTGTGTGTGTTTGCATGTGTGTGTGTGTGTGTGTGTGTGGGTGTGTGTCCTGACAGGAAGCGTCCCAGCACAATCAGTGTGTATTCAAGCTTGACTCCATATACCCTGGGTTTCACACTAACATCCTTCCCCGACTGATTATATTTTAAGCTCCGTCAGCAGATCCTTAATTCAGCCTGAAACACATACACACACTTTTTACACACTCCGTCAAGCATCCACACACTTTCAAGCAACGTCTATATGAACGCAGACATTACAAAAAATGTTCATGAAGGCTCAGGAAAATCTGGATTTTATTTTTGTAAAAAGTACATTTTTAGCTGGATAACTTATTTTTTACTTTGAATTACAGTAAACCTCGGATATATCGGACTCGGATATATCGGAAATTCGCTCACAACGGACAGATAAAAAAGAAACAATTTTTCTGTAATGCATTTCCAATAAAAATTCATTGCATATATCGGATTTTTTATAACGGATTTCGCCTATTTCGGACAAAATCTCCAGTCCCGTTCCAATACATTTCCATTAAATTTCCCTCGCGTATATCGGATGGCCGCATCGTGGCGCTCCGATTCGCCGAATCGTGACAGGCCGCTATACGACGTCATTTGCAGCGTTTGCAGCGTTGCCTGCGCGTCCAGGTACATTGGAAACATAGTCAAGGAAGTGCCTTTTTATAACGGATAAAATCCCATTTACGCATATACCGGATATAAATCCCATATATGCGTAAAACGGACATTTTCCGGTATACGCATATAACGGATTTCGCTTATATCGGACAAAACCAGTGGGAACAATTGAATCCGATATATCCGAGGTTTACTGTATTATTATTTTTCACTTTTCATAATTTTCAGTAACCATGGGATTTTCAGAAATCGGGAAAAAAAATGGATAAACATGAAGCGAGATTATTTTTTGTATTGTATTGTAATTGTATAGCATTATTTTGTATAGTTTTTTTTTTTTTAGTTTGAGGTATTTCTTTTCTCTTGCAACCATCACTAGTTCCCCAAAATCAAGAATATATGATTCTCAAAATGCTTGTGTTAACCAGTGGTGGGCAGTTACGGCCAGCAATGCCTTCTCTGCTGGCCTAACCGATACCAGAAGCACTGACCTATATTTAAAATCTAAATTATTATGGTCTCTTACATTAAAATATATTAATTTACTCCCAGGCAGCACAGGAGTCGAGTGGTTAGCGCGCAGACCTCACAGCTAGGAGACCAGGGTTCAATTCCACCCACGGCCATCTCCGCGTGGAGTTTGCATGTTCTCCTGCGTGGGTTTTCTCCGGGTACTCCGGTTTCCATCCCACATTCCAAAAACATGCTAGGTTAATTAGCCACTCCAAATTGTCCATAGGTATGAATGTGAGTGTGAATGGTTGTTTGTCTATATGTGCCCTGTGATTGGCTGGCGACCAGTCCAGGGTGTACCCCCCCCCCCCCCTCAATTAATAAGTCAATTATCTTCATTTTGTTGTGTGGTTCTTGGCTGCAGACATGTCAATGTAATCTGCCCATGGCCTTCAGAATCAGTAGTGCTGGCCCCAGTCACATACAGCTATCAGACTTACAGCAATGGGTCTGTTTTTTTGGTTGTTTTTTTTTTTTTTTTTGGGCCAATCATACGTCAGAGTCGCTTCTCAGGGCCCCTAGTACTGATTGTACATACAGTACAGTACAGTACTTGTGTACGTGAGCGGTTACATGCCAAGTTGTTTTGAAGTAATGACCCGCAATTTGGTTAACTGCACAAACTGGGCTTGTTTCTAACTGTCGGACAGATGTTAAACACATCACCTACACACACACACACACACACACACATTCTACCCCCGTCTATTCTGCGTCTCTTCCGTTAAGTACAACAGTAACAACAAGTCCAGGCATATAGTCTGTTTTGCACTGTTTGCAAAGCCACTGCTGCGTTAACACCTTCCCTATTGTGAGTCAGTGAATGCAGCCGTTTATCCTATGATGATATCATATGTTTCACTGGCTGACATTGCAAACATGAGGCTGAGAAACGGACACGGCGGCAGGCAGACACCATTTCGGTTGAGGGCCCCAGGGCACATACACAACCCCTTTCAGGGTGAAAGATCACCATCGTATCTGCGGTGGTGAAATTAGAACAGATGCTGCTCCCAAATGCCCCTTTGCACCATCTGTGTGTTGCTCGGTGTAAAATAAATCAATAGGAATTTCCTGAGATCACAAGCATAGAGTCCGACTGTTTTACTGTATCGGGCGTCCCATTGTGGTATATCACGATTAATCAATACCGGTGACTGTGTTACTGATATATTAACTTTTTTTTTATGTGCAGAAATTCTGTCCGTGCTGTTCCCCGCCCGAATACCTGGCCCCGCCCCCGTAACATACAGTCAAAGCAACTAGCAGCTGCAGCAGTGGACGACTGGAGCAATGCTGAAAGAACCTGCTTTTTTTTTTTTTTACACCATGAAAAACAATAGAACACAACACTCATTTTGAAACTAAGTATTTAGTTGTGATATAGCAGCTACATTGTAGCAAAGAACACTACAAATCTGTGGCAACACCAAAAAAACCTAAATCACAAAAAAGGCCTGCCCTTATGTTTACAGTGTTACCAATTAAAGTCCATATTTTCATTTTGTAGTCTTCTGCTTCTTTGCGTTGAATCGTTTATGTTCATGTACAGTATATATCAATTTAATTTCATATATCATATTGTTTATCGCGGTTGCACGGTGGTTGAGTGGTTAGCACGCAGGCCTCACAGCTAGGAAACCCGAGTTCAATACCAGCGTCGGCCATATCTGTGTGGAGTTTGCATGTTCTCCCCGTGTATGCGTGGGTTTTCTCAGGGTACTCCGGTTTCCTCTCACATTTCAAAATTGGCGACTCTAAATTGTCCATAGATATGAATGTGAGTGTGAATGGTTGTTTGACTATATGTGCCCTGTGATTGGCTGGCCACCAGTCCAGGGTGTAACCCGCTTCACGCCCGAAGACAGCTGGGATAGGCTCCAATATCAAATTGTTTATCGTGGCTGCACATGCTAAGTGGTTAGCATGCAGGCCTCACAGCTTGGAGACCCGTGTTCAATTCCACCCTCGGCCATATCTGTGTGGAGTTTGCATGTTCTCCTCCCACATTCCAAAAACATGCTAGGTTAATTGGCGACTCCAAATTGTCCATAGGTATGAATATGAGTGTGAATGGTTGTTTGCCTATATGTGCCCTGTGATTGGCTGGCCACCAGTCCAGGGTGTAGAAGACAACTGGGATAGGCTCCAGCACCCCACGCGACCCTCGTGAGGAAAAGCGGTAGAAAATGAATGAATGAATATCAAATTGTTTATCGTGGCTGCACAGTGAATGAGTGGTTAGCACGCAGGCCTCACAGCTAGGAGACCCTAGTTCAATTCCACCCTCGGCCATATCTGTGTGGAGTTTGCATGTTCTCCCAGTGCACGGAAATTTCCTCCCACATTCCAAAAAAAACATGCTAGGTTAATTGGCGACTCCAAATTGTCCATAGGTATGAATGTGAGTGTGAATGGTTGTTTGACTATATGTGCCCTGTGATTGGCTGGCCACCAGTCCAGGGTGTACCCCGCCTCTCGCCCGAAGACAGCTGGGATAGGCTCCAGCATCCCACGCAACCCTCGTGAGGAAAAGCGGTAGAAAATGAATGAATGAATGAATGAATGAATATCAAATTGTTTATCGTGGCTGCACAGTGGATGAGTGGTTAGCACGCAGGCCTCACAGCTTGGAGACCCGTGTTCAATTCCACCCTCGGCCATATCTGTGTGGAGTTTGCATGTTCTCCTCCCACATTCCAAAAACATGCTAGGTTAATTGGTGACTCCAAATTGTCCATAGGTATGAATGTGAGTGTGAATGGTTGTTTGACTATATGTGCCCTGTGATTGGCTGGCCACCAGTCCAGGGTGTACCCCGCCTCTCGCCCGAAGACAGCTGGGATAGGCTCCAGCATCCCACGCAACCCTCGTGAGGAAAAGCGGTAGAAAATGAATGAATGAATGAATGAATATCAAATTGTTTATCGTGGCTGCACAGTGGATGAGTGGTTAGCACGCAGGCCTCACAGCTTGGAGACCCGTGTTCAATTCCACCCTCGGCCATATCTGTGTGGAGTTTGCATGTTCTCCTCCCACATTCCAAAAACATGCTAGGTTAATTGGTGACTCCAAATTGTCCATAGGTATGAATGTGAGTGTGAATGGTTGTTTGACTATATGTGCCCTGTGATTGGCTGGCCACCAGTCCAGAGTGTACCTCGCCTCTCGCCTGAAGACAGTTGGGATAGCGACCCGCGACCCTCGTGAGGAGAAAATGAATGAATGAATGAATGTTGCTTATCGGTCAATATATCAAATATCAGTCGCTACTTGGAACAAACCACAAAACCAACAAAATTAATACATAGAATTTATGGTGATAGTTGGAGTCAGAGACAGTCTCGGGTAAGTGAAACAGCAACACATGCTGAGCCAAAGCAACATTGAATACATTAAGTGAGTCAAATATTCTTAAGGGCTTTTCACATGCACTAAAACGCTTCCTGTTGCTTTTTTTTTCCCCATTATGGCAAGACGTCTGATCGGGAAACCAGGAGCACTACTTTTCCTGAATAAACGCAGTCCCATGCAGCCCTGCAAGTGTGCCAAACACGTAGAAATTCACAGAAATGTCAACCTCTGGATTCAATTCCAAGTAAGTGCTTCACACGCACCCAACGTGCGATGATAAGCTCATTCCTTAACTCCATATACGTATAACCATTTGCATCTGTGTTGCAACATTCTTGCCTTTACCGGTCTCCTGAAAACTCACTCTTTGACTTGATATTCTTTCAATTTAAAGTCACTGTGTGTCTCGGTTACCTCCTACACAAACACTTGAGTAGGAGTGGGGACATTCTTTATTAGCAGAACTTTATACACTAACATAATTTGATGGGGTTGCGGTCAAACTCTTTAATATGAAATGAATCCAAACATGGATTTATGGGCCTTGCTTTATGTACTTTTCCACAGTCATTCCGATTGAGGTTGACTTATACTTGATAGGCGTCAATATCACAGGCAATTCAGGCCTTATTCACATTAATCCAAGTTTAAACTGAGAAGTTGCATATCTGACCTATTATTGAAAAGCGTGTTTTGCTGTACAAGACTTGGAAAAAGGCACTTATATTCGTGAGTACCTTGAGTTATTGCATAAAATCTTTGAAATTGCCACTAACGCACCAAAGAGAGCAAACATTGAGGCGATGTTTACGTCTGTAAAAACGCTGCAAAGCATGTGATGTCATGTCAATTGTGCATTCTTGTCACTTCCTGGATGCTTTGCATTCAATTTCAATTTTTTCAAGTCACATTTTTTTTTGGTAAGGTGAGTGACTACATAAAAGACTTATTAAAAGATGTAGGTAAATGTATATAGTGTATTTGAATTTAGAATTTTGACCATGTGTTCAATCGACAAAATCCTAACTAAATTAAAACTTGTGCATCCACTTCTTGTTTGAAAATTGTATGAAGTTGTATCATTGTGAAAAAAAGAATGGTTCAAATATTTCATTAAATGCCCCAAATTATGTTGCCATTCATGTCCAATGTGAATGTACGGAAGCACAACTGTAGGCCATAGACCAGGGGTCTCAAACTCAATTTACTTGGGGGCCACTGGAGCTCGGGTCTGGGTGAGACTGGGTCGCATCAGGTTTTCCAAAAAAAAAAAACATTTGTTAAAAACAAAAAAAATGTAAAAACTTCTCTTTGGTTCCAATTTTCTACAATAAAAGCTCTGATAAAACATTCCACTGTTCTCAAATATCTTACTTTTTAGTTTTCTACACAAAATAAGATGAAAAATAAATAAACAAATCAAGAAGAAAATCAATCAGTAATAAATAAATATAATAATAATAATAATAAAACTGCAAATAATAAAAACTCAAGAAACCACATATAGTTGGTGGGTAGACAAATTATTTTTTTTCAGATTAAAATGAACAAAGCATTATTAGAGCCCTGTAGACATGACAAAACACGACTATAGTCACATTTATACTCTTTTTATTTCCAACATATTGCGCAACTGCGGAGTCTTGAGACACATGCTAACTCGCAAACTAGAGAGCTAGCGACCTAAACGGTAGCCTTCAAGTTATTTCCTTTAAACTTAAATAGCCAAAAACTTACCACTTCCACACGGATAGGGAGGATAACTATTAACAGTTATTTAACCTTTAACATGAACATTAATCAAACGTAATAATTTTTTCTGGGTACATGATACCATACAGCATCCATATTAAAACTTACGCAGGCCGCACTAACATTAAACTTTCATATCAAGGCAGGGGCCTCGCCGCGTGTTTGAGACCCCTGCCATAGACAATAGACATGCATTTGGCTTATGTATTAACTGGGGATCGGCATAATAATAAACTATTTGATTGTTAATTAAAAATAATATGAAGAACAAATAAAATCGAGTTGCTATTAACCCCGATGACCAACCTACATGGTAGAAATAGTCATTCTCTATTTTGGTAACATTTAGTTATCCACAGCTTGCCTCCGTTCCCCCATTATGCTGCACTGCCTTATCAATTTGAGCCATTTGGGGGGGGATTTACATTTATTTTCCTTCCATGCCACAGCGCAAAATCTCCACATGCATAAAGATTATTCCTGCTGTCAGATTTAAGCACAGACATCATTTGACTAGTTCTGGAATTGGATGGCGGGAAGCTGGAAGCAGACCATTGGATACCCTGTATTGGCAGATTGCAAGCTAATAACAGGCTGTGTGTTTGTGTTTTTAGAAGGAAGCGACACCCGCAAACACCTCAACCTCAGCACACACTTATCCCCCTCATGTAGTCATTCCGTCTAAGGAAGATGTGGGAAAACCAAGCACAGCTTTCCACCTGGGAGCTCAGAAGGAACTGACAAGGCGGATCGATGGACGAACATCAAGTCTGCAGGAGACAGTTCTCACAATGTAGTCCTGGCAGAGAACCGTGACACAGGTGGCTGAGCATGAAGCCGGCTCTATGGGGACTTGACTGTCCAATGAGTTCATGGATAAAGCAGGTGACCAGGGATTGGGATGGATTCTCGGATCCGTTTGTCATATTCTACCTGTTAGAATGTCAGATATGATAGAACATATGATTTCTATGCCGACTTAGATCGCATTAGATTTAATGAGCCTGGCAGAAAACTTGTCTTATCTACAGATCTGCAATTGCAGTACTTGCCAAAATACTTCTAGTACAGGGAACAAAATGTCTTGTGGGAACTATGCCTGGAAAAATAATAAATAAATTACCGTAACCACACAATAAATGAAAACTAACTCAATAATTTTGTCTTTTCTTTTCTCCCTTTTCCCAGTCATATACATTCTTTGTCTTGGTGGGTGGAGGCGGGGCCACTAGCATACACACACAATGCGGAAAAGTGTAACATACTAGAAATTAAATTATTCGTTCATTTTCTACTGCTTATTCTCACAAGGGTCACAAGGGTGCTGGAGCCTATCCCAGCCCTACAGGCTAGAGGCGGGGTACACTTTGGACTGGTGGCCACCCAATCACAGCACACATATAGACAAACAACCATTCACACTCACATAGAAATCTAATTAGTATACTGCAATATTATGTCATATTTCATTCATTCATTTTCTACCGCTTATCCTCACGAGGGTTGCGGAGGGGTGCTGGAGCCTATCCCAGCTGTCTTCAGGCGAGAGGCGGGGTACACTTTGGACTGGTGGCCACCCAATCACAGCACACATATAGACAAACAACCATTCACACTCACATAGAAATCAAATTAGTATACTGCAATATTATGTCATATTTCATTCATTGATTTTCTACTGCTTAATCTCACGAGGGTCGCGGAGGGGTGCTGGAACCTATCCCAGCTGTCTTCAGGCGAGAGGCGGGGTACACTTTGGACTGGTGGCCACCCAATCACAGCACACATATAGACAAACAACCATTCACACTCACATAGAGATTAAATTAGTATACTGCAATATAGTGTAATATGTTTTTATATATAATTTGTCACTGTACTTTCTTAAAAGTCATGTCTCATCTTGTGAACTGAATGTCTCGTCACACCCTTAGTACTTAAAAGGTAACTTTCACACAAATACGCTTCTTTGTTGCTACTATGCCCTAAAAAGGACATTGTGCACAAAAGGTGCACAAATATGGAAAAAAAATACAGATCTTGATCCAAAAGGATAAAAAGTTGCAATGCAGGCATGCGCCATGTGATCCATGTCACATGATTCATGCGAAATTCGTATTGGATGTCAACACAGGATGGTGCAGGTGTACCTAATAAAGTGACCAATGAGTGCATTCACCACTATACCTGGAGACATAAGCGTCAATACAACTTTGCTTGTCCTTCATTGCAGCTTTAAGTGTACTCTTAAGGGACAAAAAAAAACACACACCATACAATTGCAATATGTGTGCAATCCTGACGCACACATGCACACACGGTACGCAGAGCCGAGCAGCCATATGCAGCACAGCAGACACGCATGGAGACAAGAGGGGAGAGAAAACGCCCTGCCTTGTGCTCATGTCGAACAGCAGCCTTCCGCTTGTCGACACAACGGACTCGGAACACATGAGTTGGTTTTTTTTGGCCCGAACACATCCAGCAAGCTGCTGGTCAACAACATCCGTGATGCATGGGTGGGTTTTTTTTTTCCCCCCACACACGTCTGTCTTTGTTGTGCACAACATTCTGGAGCACATTGTGTTCTGCTACACTTGATCAGAACACAATGATTGCTACCATTTCTGGACATATGTATGTAAAGACAATGATATATGAAGGAAATTAATATGAGACAGAAAACGCAAAAAACACTCAATTGCAATTACACTTTAAGCTTTAATAATAATTAAAAAAAAGTTTACCTTTAACTTGAGTTTCATATTCCGCCACAATCTCCTTGTCCTTTCGGAATTTGGCCGGAGACGTCATGGCTGGAGTTTGGCGGATCAAACCACTTGTCCTCGCTGTGAAGTCAAATCGCTCTCAATCGGTGAGTAAAAAAGGGGGAAGAATATCCACACTACGGTTAGATTTACACGGAATGGAGAGGAAAAAAAGGAGAGTCCCGATAAGGAAAATGTGGCTCCTCTGCGAGCCCGGCGGGTTCCGTATTGTCTCCCTGCGTGTGTTCACTCCGGGTGCATAGTGAGTTTGGCGCTGCTGCTTCGTCTGCTTCTTGTTCTCCTGCTGCTCCTGCTGTTGCTGCTGCTGCTGCTGCTGCACAATGTTCATTTGCGCCTCCTCCGAACCGCCGGCTTGGGTGCAAACAGTTTCAAGTCAAAGAGGGGGGATGCACGCCTCCATTTAAATGAGTGATAACGTGCTAGTTTGCTCTCCAAGGTCCGTTTGCTTCTCGGTTCCTCGCAATATCCGCTTGTCTAAAGAGTGACCCCCCTCCCTCCTCCTAAGAAGTAATAGGAGAGAGGAGGAACCGGTGGAGGGGCTGGCTGTAGTGGGAGCCACTGCGCAGGACACACACCAAGATTAAGGCATCTTCCTGAATTATTAAATCATGTAGTGAATTTGAAGTTTATCCATTGCAAAGTATTAATCTTGACTTTTAAAACACACATATAGCGCATGAAATCAGTCACATTTACGTCACATTTACGTGAAATATAAGTTGCCCCCAAGACATATTTACACGGCGAGCCCCAATGATATAATAGTTGTTTAGTGCAAATGAAAAGTATTTCCTGACAGATAGCTAAAACCGGAAGTCGTCACAAACATTGCCAGGCTGCAATTGTAGCCTCTCAATTTTAAATTTAAACATTTGACATATCTTGCCATTCCGTAGTTTTAACTCAACTTGCCATTTTAAACGCTGTCATTGTTTACAGCGTTTATAAAGTTTGTCTCTCTTCTGACCTGAAAGGACACAACTTTTTTTTTCCGACCCCGCCAATTTTAATCGGATACACCCATTCTACGTTGCGATTGGCCCTAGTGAGTTTGGCTGATGTGTAAATGCACCAATAAAGAACAGGCAGCTAGTAAATGGGTCCGACCAAATGTAAAGTATGTCCAATCGAATTTGTGCTTGTTGCTAAACCTGACCAATCGCGTCAGTGACTATTGCAGTGTATCCAATCATAACTCAGCATTGGTTCTTTCAAAGATGGTTTCAGGAAGTGGTTTTAAATACCAGGAAGTTGTAAACAAAGCTGACAGCTGTTAGTTAGCTGTTAACTACTCCACACTGAACTGACGCGGACCTGATGGTGTTACAATCGTATTCCTCGCCGTTTCTGGGTGTTAATAATTTAGCTCACCGTCAACGTTATAGTCTGGAACCCGGATGGGGAATTGTTTTATTCGGACCGTGTATTTGAAAAGCTAACGTTAGCTGCGTTTGTTTGACGGCGTAGGAGTAACCATCGATGCATGTGAAGGGCATTTTAAAGCCATATGCTTATCCTTAAAATCCCAGAAATCGGCCAAGTCCGCGTTGGATTGACCTTATTATTGTGTTTGCAACATCAAGGAGGCGTAAAAGGCTAACGTCACACATCAAGGCAGGACGACAATGTCGACGTCCAACGCTAATTTCAAAAACAAGTGTGTGGCTCAGGTTAACTGTATATTTTGTGACAGTTTGCTCTGTACGAGAGGCATGAAAGCAGTGCTTCTTGCAGACACAGAGGTGGAGCTTTTTTCGACTGATATACCTCCAAATAGGTAAGTGCTAGTCACATTAGCACTGCTAGCTAGCTTTTTGTTTACACATGCAATGATTACCAGGACAGTGCTTCTTTGAGTTACTATAGCTAATTGTCACATACTCTGAACAATGGATGTGATAACTTGAGTTTTGCTGATAATGAGCAACCTCTCATATACATTTTGTTTATTCCATGAAGAACTGTTGACTTTGTGGCCAGCTGCTACTCAACTGAAAGCTGCAAATGCAAGCTGAGAGACATTGCATGTCTCAAGTGGTAGGTTTAAGCTCTTTTCTTAACATACTGTAGCTTTTTATCACTTTAACTGTCATGCTTTGATGTGATGTATAACTACTCTATGTCACACTGATGTGTGTTCCTATTTTAAAGCCCCCAGGATATTATAAAACAGCTACAAAATGTAATTTCCTTGTGAGGTTCACCAATTTTTAAGTATTTACAGGCATTCATGCTCATAAACAGTAGTATTGCTTCATAAAGCATATAGTGTTTCCTTTGTGTGTACTCTCCTTTGTTGTTTTCGTTCAGGTTGAACACAAAAGACAACCAATAGTATTGTTTAAGCACTTTTCAGAGGTACTTGCTGTAAAATGCTGACTCGTGTTTCTGCCTTTTTTTCCCCCCCCTCTATCGCAGTGGTAACGTGGTGGGCTATCACGTTGTGGCCCCTTGTAAACCCTGCCTGCTTTCCTGTAACAATGGACATTTCTGGATGTTCAACAGCGACTCGGTCTCCACTCTAAACAGATTGGACGCATCAGGTGAATTGGATTCTGCGAAGTTTTGGATCTTTCCCTGATTGGGTCAATACTCAGAGGTGGTGCTCAATGACGGGAATAAAGTACAGTACATTCGGCATTTGCTCCTTTGCATATTCACAAATTCCTTTGCTTTGAACTCCAAATAATTCGTTTTTATGCTAACTTAAATGGAGAGTGTTTGGATGGTGCTAACTGCACGGGGGAAAAGTGTGTTACCTTTATGAATACAGCAGAGGGTGCTGTCTCACAAGCCAATTTAGTCAACATTTTCCAGCAGGAAGATGCTTTGTAACTTGTAATTGTATAACAAGTCAAATTGAGTCTAAATTCGTTTAATAACTGAGTCATATTAGAAGATTCAGAGCATCAGAAAAATGCATTTTTGCCACTTTTGCATGGCTGCGTACATTATTTGTTTATTTGCCGATCAATGGGACATTTGTAAAAAAAAATGGAAAGTAAATGGAATATACTGTAAGGAGTTACCGAGTCCCACCCCTAATTAGAGTGGCTCATAAAACCTGATCCCTGCTATCAGCACTTTGTACTTAATATGTATCATTTTTAGGTCTCAACCTGCTCCTGTGGGGAGATCTTCCCGAGTTGGAAGACACCGACAACGAGGAATCGGAAAGCCCATCGGAGGAAGAGTGTATCAGGTAAAAATGGACAAACGACCATCCGGGAATGCTGCTTCAGCAACCCAGATGCGACGGGAGAGGCCTTAAAGTGTCATTTAATGCTTAAGACTATAAAAAGGTGCTGTTTTGCCGAGGCTGAAACCTAAAATCCAAGGTGTGCCGGAGGGCCACGCCCCTTGAACGGGTCTGTCACAGCAGGTGCTTGGCCTCGGACAGCTGGTGGAACACCTGCTCTGACACACACACACGGCGGATTAGTCGGGCACACGCCAAAGGTTTAATGCTGGGAAAACAACACAGTGATTGTGCTATGTGAGACACACACGCCACCTTTGGCGAAACCGCAGCGCTAAATTGCTGACGTAGTAGAAGAAATGGGGTACTCTTCGGCGGCGGGAATAAGCATTTCCACAAACGTTGCTCGAAAACGACGATAAGAAAGCTAATGTCTTATTCACACAGCTCAGCTTAATTCAGTGGTTAATTATCATTTAACTGTTTAAAGCACAGTCACCCTTTTATGAACATAAACATGCGGTGTAAATATTTATCATGAGTGAAAGACCAAAAATTGATCATCAGCTTGTGGTGATTATTAGAATATTTCGATGAATGCAACACTGTGCTTACATTAAGCCCGGCTGGACATTAAGGCCTAATCTTTACACCAAAAAGATGTAATTTAACAAATAATGTTGCAGTATATTTATTGTGTGGCGGTGTGACTGAAGTCTTTTTTTTTTTTTAAATATATATAATATATTGAATGAATAAATAGCACATTTGCTTGAAAGGGCATAATCAATACATGTGTCATCTACAGTAAAATACCTTTTTATACATAAGAATATACAGTATGACAGAAGCAGCAGTTCTATATGAATATTGCTATTATCCATCGATATCAACAAAGTATTTCATTAAGTATTACTGGACTGTGACACTCTACCTGAACTTGACGAGTTTGTAGCATTTCGGCCGGTCACACCTTTTTCATTTTATTATTATTATTATTATTATTGCAAATAACTGCATTAAATTAAATGTAAATGTACACAAGTTTATCTTTTTTTTAATATATTTTTTTAATTACGGTAATGAATAACTGTGAGCTCTGTGTCAAAAGTTGGTGTCACCATATCCTTTGTGTGTTGCATGCAGGGAGATATGTCTTGTTCTGTCATTTTGGATTAAAGTTACGATCCAGCGGTATTTTCGATGTTGTTGGCACGCCCATCTAATTACTCGGGTATGGATCGGATCTACTGAAACAAGAAATGACAGTAAAAACAACCCTCTGTCTGTCACACATAAACATCAAACCATGCTAAACTGTCACTCTGCGTTTATTTAAAGTATCGATAATGTTCGGAGTAACATTTGAACACATCGTTAATTCTTATGAGCGTAAGAATAAGTTGACCGCTGTAGTGTTGATGAGTTAAAACCATAAAACTCAATTTCAGATACTACCTTTTTGCGTGTTTGACCTTCATTTGTACTTTTGGTACTTCATGGGTCATGATCTGATGGATTAGTAGTAGTAGTAGTAGTAGTAGATGATGTAATTAGACCAGTGTCAAACACTTAAAATCGATGGTACTTCAGTCATGGTGCTGACCTCATGTCGTCTGCCATGTTAATATGCTAAAATGATTAGCCTTTCTCTGGCCTGTTTGCCCATATTGAAGAATCGGACCCAAGATTGTTAAAAAAAAAATGTGATTATTTATGTGTGTGCGCGTGTGTTTTAGCCTCCATATTGAACTTACAAGTGCAGCCTGGACAATACGTAATGTTGTCTTCAACTGCTAAAATACTGACAACACATTGTTTACAATTTTTGTTTACAAATGCTTTGCAATGTGCTGTAGTGCTTAGGTTTTTTTGTTTGTGTATTTAATATTTAATTTGTGATGTGATTTTTTTTTTATAGTTTTACCACAAGATATCACTTGTGAGCTTCCACTGGCAAGGACAATAAGAGTGTGACATGATAATAAAAAAACAAAAAACATTATAACAAAAATATGGAAATGTTTCTGAAGTGAATAGTAAGTGATTTAACTTGCCCTGTTTAAAAGATATATTTTGCAATTTCACTCAAAACTGTGCGGGTAGTTTGGAAACTTGATTGTTTGTTTTGTATGGTTGTTAAATTAATAAAACTTTTTTTTAATACCTCTGACATGTGCTTGGTTGTCTGTGTTCAAGTTGCTTCATTCAGAAAACCAAATGAAATGATGTCTGCTATTTCAGTAAGAAACTGATATATTTTTTGATATAAAAAGCATTTTTTACATAAATAAAAAAAAACCCTAATCAACAAACCTGTAAAAAAAATCCTGTAAATTATTTTTCAATAATATATCCATTAAATATATATTTAAAAAATATATATTTTTGGTTCTGTTATGGGTTTTTTTCCTGATTTTTGGTCTGACCTCCTCTGGTTGGTTAACGCGAGCCTTATTGTTTGAGCGCCACCTTGAGTCTAATCTAGAGCGGTGCCTTTTTGCAACATAATGATGAAGCTGTCTGGACAGGTCTGCATATTGTAGTTTCCTCACATAGACTTTGACTTTACCATAACTTTTGTTTGTTTATGTGTAATAACAGGGATTGACTATGGAAGCAAACAGAATTTGGAGGTTTTTTTTGTTAAGAACAGCAACTCAAACTTCACAGAAAAAATAATAATCTCTAGAATTTCAAACAAGAAAAAATGGTCTCAAAGTCTTTCATTGCAGTAAATTGGTTCCAGAACCGACCACAATAAGTGAATTAATATATATAATATATATTTTTTTGATTTTTTTTTTATTTTTAATTTTTTTCATGAAAAAAGTTTTTTTTTTCATAAAAAAATATTCACTTATTGTGATCGGTTCTGCATATTGAATACTCTACATTGAATATATATCAATTTATAATAAATGTATTTATTGGACTTTCTTGCGTAAAAAAGTAGAATATATTATTTGATATATATTCAATATAAAATATTCAATATAAAAACAAAAAATAAAAATAAAATAAAAAAATAAATGTTTTTTAAATAAAACATACTTATTGTCTTTTTAATATTAACTATTTTATATTGAATGCATATCAATTTATAATCTATTGGTCTTTTTTGCCTTTAAAAAATGTTTTTTAAATAAGTGAATTAAGTAAAAAAAAGTAGAATATATAAATTGATATATATTCAATATAAATATTCAATACAAAAAACAAAAAAATGAATAATAAAATTAAAAAATAAATGTTTTTTTAAATAAAACAAGCTTTTATTGTCTTTTTTAATATTAACTATTTTATATTGAATGCATATCAATTTATAATCTATTTATTGGTCTTTCTTGCCTTTAAAAATGTTATTTTAAATAAGTGAATTTCCACAAAATATGATTTAATATGAATAAATACAATATTTTTGTAGTTTGTTTTTGACTTTATATATAATATGACTTTATGACTTATTTTATACTTGTGCCTTTCTTCCAAAACTAAACAAAACAATCATTAGTTGTACAGCCATGTTATGCAATGTTAGGCCATTTTTCAGTCTTTCAGTGTAGTTTCTCTTATTACCACTAGATGGTGCGCTTGTATCATGAATGATGCCTGAATGACGGACAGGCGGTGCAGGACAGGAGGGACGTCCAGAGTGCAAAGCATTAACGTAATAATTCCACCATCAGCTCATTGTTACTGTAAATTCCTTTTTTAATTGTAGTATTAATACATTTAACATAAAATGAACCAATATTTTCAATTTATTCGTTTAGGAAGTATTGTATTATGTTGTACAGTACACATCATTGGAAGTACTTGCTTAGATGAAGTGGACAGCCATCAAATTGGAGGTCACCTTGACCGTCACATAGAAGTACATTTCCTTCCTATAAGAAGGAAGACTTGGGAGGTTCATAAAAGATGAAGAAGTCTGTCATGGCCATCTCCTGATAATAGACCTAAAAGGGCTAATGTCCAGCATGGCCTGATTATGCATGTTAATGACACCTCCAGAAGAATTCATCACAAAAATCTTTTTACAATGGGTGAGGAGGGCAAATGGTAATAAATGGGTGGATGTGTTCCCTTTTGGGAGACGTCTTTTAAATAATGCAAATTAATTTCATATGGAATAAGATCCTGTTCGGAATGAAATTGTAGCAAGTGGAGATGTTGGTTCCGTGCATGAAGGTTCTTCAGTATTTCTCCTCGTCCACCGCAAAGCAGTTGTTCTGTGGTGCTCAAGATAACACAAACGAAAACTTCAAAAAGCTTTTTTTTTTTTTTTTTTTTTCATTTCTTTATTGTGTTCTATTCTTCTGGGCAAGCTGATTACTGTCAGGGATAAAAGTTGTTCCTATACAGTAAACTAATGTGGAGAATCACAGAGCTCTAATTAAGTCATGGGGGAACCAGAGGGAGCCCTTGTGTTCCCAAAAGCCCAGATTGATGATGATGGTGGGGGTGGGGGGGGCTAAACTTCACAGGCCAACAACAGCAGTCGGCATCAAATGTGGTTGTTGTCAGCTGAAGGTCCGGTAGTCGTACAGTATAAAGCGTTGTGAGCGTACACCCACAAGGGGGACCGACGGGGCCGGTGTCGTCTTCTATTTGCTTGCCTGGCTTAAAGCGGATAAAACTGTTAGTCCGATGGCAAATATTGACCGTATTTCAAAGCCAAAAGGCCTCGTGGTTTTCTTTTCACACTACGCATCGATCCGGTTCAGTATTCCAAATGTTATTTTATTGTGCTATGTGAGTGTCCTTTTATTAGTTTACTCCTATTCCCTTGTATTTCTTATTGCAGACACATTTTTTTTATTTTATTTCATTGTTTTAATATGTTTAAATCCTCATTTGTATGAGCGTAATTGCCATCTTCGATTATCTTTACTTAGTGATTATCATCACAGCCAATCACAGGGCGCATATAGTCAAACAACCATTCACACTCACATTCATACCTATGGACAATTTCATTCATTCATTCATTTTCGACCGCTTATCCTCAAGAGTGTCGTGGGGGGGTGCTGGAGCCTATCCCAGTTGTCTTCAGGCGAGAGGCGGGGTACACCCTGAACTGGTGGCCAGCCAATCACAGGGCACATATAGTCAAACAACCATTCACACTCACATTCATACCTATGGACAATTTAATTAATTCATTCATTTTTTACCGCTAATCCTCACAAGGGTTGCAAGGGGTTCTGGAGCCTATCCCAGCTGTCTTCAGGCGAGAGGCGGGGTCCACCCTGAACTGGTGACCAGCCAATCACAGGGCACATATAGACAAACAACCATTCACACTCACATTCATACCTATGGACAATTTCATTCATTTTTTACCGCTTATCCTCACAGGGGTTGCAAGGGGTTCTGGAGCCTATCCCAGCTGTCTTCAGGCGAGACACCCTGGACTAGTGGCCAGCCAATCACAGGGCACATGTAGTCAAACAACCATTCACACTCACATTCATACCTACAGACAATTTCATTCATTCTTTCATTCATTAATTTTTTTACCGCTTATCCTCACAAGGGTTGCAAGGGGTTCTGGAACCCATCTCAGCTGTCTTCGGGTGAGACACCCTTGACTGGTGGCCAGCCAATCACAGGGCACATATAGTCAAACAACCATTCACACTCACATTCATACCTATGGACAATTTGGAGTCGCCAATTAACCTAACAAGTATGTTTTTGGAGAATTATAGAATTTATATTGAATTGTATTTGATATAAATGATAGTTTTGACTCGAAAAAATGGAAGTTTAAATTCAGTTAGAATGTTTTTGTTGAACCCCTCATCGTCGATCATTACTTGCTCTTCTGCTTGTCGTCGTCGATGCAAATTACAATTTAATGCTCAAGTTAAGATTGTGTGTCGCAGCCCATTCTTTGTGTGTTTGCATGTTTTGCGGGGGTTGGGGGGTGGGGGTGGAGGGAGAGGGGTGTACAGAGTCTGGTAGAAAACCTCTAATCCGGGTGCTGTCAGGCCCAAACCCGGCTTGATGTCCCATTGATGTGGAACAGAACAAAACACAGTGGGCCCCTTGCTAAGCTCTCTCTGTCACACACACACACACATACACACACACACCTCCTGTGAATCCCCCCGACATGGGCCCCCCAACCATAGGAGGGGCATTCACATGTGCGTTCACAACAACAAGTGACTCACACACCAAGTGTTGCCGAGTACCAATTCGTCCATTTCCATATGTAATCCAAAAGGCGTCCACATTTAAAGAGCGCATTGACTTACATTTCATTTGCCGCAGATTTACTGCAAACATAACCGTGAATCCCGGGTCTATGCTTAACACAAACCAGATGCGTCATTGTGCTTTTGGCAGTCATGAAAGTGTGTATCTGTGGTGACAACAAAGTTATTATTGCCCTGCCGTTTGGACCGCTCCCCGCCTGCAGCATCTCTGTTTATTATTAAAGCTTAAAAGAAGACATAGAGCAGACACACAGGAAGTAAAAAAGCATATGGAGTATAAACATAAAGCATTTTGTATTTGAATTAATGATTCTTTTTTGTATTGTGGTTCACCGGGTGGCCAGAAGGTGGCAATATGCCCCGGAAAGGCATCACAGCGCAGGGCATCTCGGCCCTACTTTGACCCCAAGCTTGGCCCCCCCCCCAAAAAAGTGAAGCAGTCAAGTTCCTGTCTGTTCCACTGAAATAAATCTGCGGTCCTGAGTGCTTGGCTTTTCGCTCCGAGGTGGCTGCCTCAAGGTTTCACCGGGACCGCGTCCAAACACTTAAAATAACTGCTATAGGAAAGCAATACACCCCAGCTATGGAAAACATCCTTACCTGTGTGTACACACCCAGTCTGTACCCCCCCCAACTAAACTCACCCCTTGGTTTCCGTTGTTCAATCACACACGTCTTTATTCCACCGCTCTTGCTGGGCGGCCGTCCAAATCCAAAGCGGGGCCCCGAGTGGGCCCAAGCAAAATGTTTTTTATTGACGGGCAAAAGCAGTCGGGCCGACAGCGGCGATTGGCCGTAATTGGTCGGCGAGTCGGCGATGTGTTTGAAAATACCCCATGTAAAGTGGCAGCCTTTAAAAAGCACACACATACGTACGACGCCCACCCCTGGTTCCCCCCCCTTTAAGAGAAGCCAGATGGGCCACAGGGAAGCAATCACCCGTCTATTTGTCTTAGGACCTGCTCGGGTTAGTCGAGTATTCTCGGGCCTCTGTTGCTGCCTGGTGTCTCGTCACTTGCTGTGGCTTCTGGACAATTGCTGACTCCGTCCTCTTTTTCACAAGAACCGGTACTAAGCATACCTTGCTTTTTACATAGAACCGAGAAAAGGCAGCATATGGACACAACTAGCGAGTAGAAGACTTTTATTATTGCCAGTTTGTCCCAGATTTTGTGTTTGTACCATTCTACTACAGCAGGGGTCTCAAACTCAATTTACTTGGGGGTGTGGGTGAGACTGGGCCACATCAGGTTTTCCAAAAAAAAATGAATAAACGACGCCCCTGCACAATCTGAAGCTCCATTGTTCTATTAAAAAAAAGTACTCCAGATCATGATGGTTGAAAACATCTCAGTTTTTGCCATTTGACGCCCCTGCACAATCTGAATCTCCATTGTTCTATTGAAAAAAAAGTACCCCAGATCATGATGGTTGAAAACATCTCGGTTTTCTACCGTTTGACACCCCTGCACAATCTGAAAGTCCATTGTTCTATTGAAAATAAATGTACCCCAGATCATGATGGTGGAAAACGTCTCATTTTCTACTGTTTGACGCCCCTGCACAATCTGAATCTCCATTGTTCTATAAAAAAAAGTACCCCAGATCATTAGAGTGGAAAACATCTCATTTTCTACCGTTTGACACCCCTGCACAATCTGAAGGTCCATTGTTCTATTGGAAAATAAAGTACCCCAGATCATGATGGTGGAAAACATCTCAGTTTCTACCGTTTGACACCCCTACACAATCTGAAGCTCCATTGTTCTATTGGAAAATAAAGTACCCCAGATCATGATGGTGGAAAACATCTCATTTCCTACCGTTTGACACCCCTGCACAATCTGAAGGTCTATTGTTCTATGGAAAAAAAATGCACCCCAGATCATGATGGTGGAAAACATCTCAGTTTCACCCGTTTGACGCCCCTGCACAATCTGAAGCTCCATTTTCCTATTGGAAAATAAAGTACCCCAGATCATGATGGTGGAAAACATCTCAGTTGGGATCTCCTTGTCATGCCAGTAACATTGGAAGCCATGAGGACCGTCAAGGTTGTATTTTTTTTGTATTTTTTTCTCATCACAGAATAAAACTTTCAATGTTGGTGGTTCCAATCCCAAACTGCCAATAAAATCTTGCAATTGCAAGTGTATTGTTCTAAATCTGTGTCAGTGAGGACTTCGTCTTTGGACGAGACACTCCATTCACCTCACCTCACAGGTGTGGCATATCAAGATGCTGATGAGACCACATGATTACTGCACAGGTGTGCTGCAGTCCTCACAACAGATTACGGGCAACCACACCATCCCAGGACCTCCACCAGCAATCCAGACAGCTAGTACTTCAACAATCGTTTTGCATAAGCAATGAATTTCTACACACCTGAAAAGCTAAAATATACAAAATAAAAATCCAAGTGCTTTTTTAACCTTTGTTGAACGACAGTAAAAAAAAAAAAAATGTTTTAAAGTGCTGGAGTGTCGCTGCACCTCTGATGAAGGTTTTTTCCATGATTTTGTCGCACCCACAAAAAGGCTCTCTCCCCTCTAGTGGGGGAACCTGGAGAGAGGGACGAACAAGAGCACTTGATCTCCACACCTCGGGGGCCCTCTGGAGGGGGGGGGGAGCAAAGCTGGAGAACTCGGTGGGGCCGGTCCATGTAAACATGAAAAACCAACATAAAAAAAAATGGGTCCCTCCCATTCTGCACCCCTTGGAGGTGACGGAGGGAGGTCTGGTCAAGGCCGGTATAAAGCGAATTACAACAGTCAAGCCTTAATGTAATAAAAACATGTGCTTCTTTCTCAAAGTCAGCATGGTGATGTATTTTTTGACCCCACCCTTTTTTGGCGGATAAGCGTATATACGTATATAAGTAATCAATCCACAGGGTAGATTTGATGTGTTTGTTTTCATAAAACATCCTCCATGGTGGAAGTAATATAGGACATTCAATGAACAACCACCCTTGGAGGCCTTCTGTGCAGGCTGAGATCATATGCAGTATGAATATGAGGGTCAGTGAGGAAGCTGGTAGCTAACATCCTTCATCTGCTGATATGGACACCAGCATTTAGGGGTCAATTGATGGAGAGTGTGTGTGTGTAAGAGAGCGAGAGCGAGAGATTCCACATGCACAGATGGTTTGCTTTAGTGCAGCCAAATCAGCACCAGACACAAGGCAGTGACAGTGAATGTGATCTTCTCGCACACGAACGCACACGCGAAGGGACCCTGGCTGCACGGGTTAATGGAGTGATGGAATCCGAAAGGAATTTTACTCAAGGACTGAAGGAGAGAACAACTCGGTAGTGTATAAAAAGTCCTTAAGAGAATTTCTGGGTTATTTTGAACATACAATACCGCTCAAAAGTTTGGGATCACTTGGGAATTTTTTTGGGCCAGTCTGAGATATGTTTTTTTTTTTTGGCAGTTCTGCCATGAAGTCCAGAATCCTGAAGTCGCCGCTTCACTGTTGATACTGACACTGATGTTTGACGGCTACTATTTAGTGCACCTAAACTACACACTCTCAGATATTTGTCTTCTTGCACATTTGTGCAGCGTTTTTCTGTCCTTGTTAGACCCGGTTTGTGCTGCTCTCTGAAGGGAGTAGTTAACAGCATGGTAAGAGATTTTAGTTTTAGTTCAGTCTTTTTAGATGGGTTTTCTAATGATCTATTAGCCTTATAAAATGATGAACTTGGATTAGCAGCCATACCAGTAGATTGATGCACAGTTGTTGATAGTAGGCCTCTATGCAAAAATGTACATCCTTCTTTGAAAATCATCTGATTCATTTTAATTGTTTGTGAAAGGCGAGAAAATGTGTTTTTCTTTGGAAAACAAATAAACTTGCAAGTGATCCCAAACTAGCACAACGCATGCAAGACGACTGATTCGTCAACATGAAATGAAAACACAGCGCATTCGAAAGCCGATTCCTGATTGGCCAAAAAAAGCCAGCTGTTACTACGGAGACGAGGGCCTTCATTCATCTCGTCAATAGCTATCTGTCGTTTGACGCTCCTGCACAATCTGAAGCTCCATTGTTCTATAAAAAAAGTATTCCAGATCATGATGGTTGAAAACATCTCAGTTCCTACCGTTTGACGCCCCTGCACAATCTGAAGCTCCATTGTTCTATTGAAAAAAAAGTACCCCAGATCATGATGGTGGAAAACATCACAGTTTATACCGTTTGACACCCCTGCACAATCTGAATCTCCATTGTTCTATTGAAAAAAACAAGTACCCCAGATCATGATGGTGGAAAACATCTCAGTTGGTACCATTTGACGCCCCTGCACAAGCTGAAGCGCCATTGTTCTATTGAAAAAAAAGTACCCCAGATCATGATGGTAGAAAACGCCTCCGTTTCTACCGTTTGACGCCCCTGCACAATCTAAATCTCCATTGTTCTTTAGGAACAAAAAGTACCCCAGATCATGATGATTGAAAACATCTCAGTTGTTGACAGTTGTTGATAGTAGGCCTCTATGCAAAAATGTAGATCCTTCTTTGAAAATCATCTGATTCATTTTAATTGTTTATGAAATGCATGAAAATGTGTTTTTCTTTGGAAAACCAATAAATTTGCAAGTGATCCCAAACTAGGACAACGCATGCAAGACGACTGATTCGTCAACACGAAATGAAAACACAGCGCATATGAAATTCAGCGCATTCCTGATTGGCCAGCCTCGAAGTGAACCCTGACACGCGACCTCGTCTGGGACTTGTGACCTTGAGTGTGGCGGAGAGGTGCGACTCCGCCCTCTGTGCCTGTCTCTCCTCCGCCACTTCCCTTTGGATCATTCATCTCTATCGGGAGGGGGGGGTGGGGGGGAGGTCGGCGGGGACGGCGATGGAGAGCAGAAATGTCAGCAAGACATTAAACAGAAGTCAGTGTGTGCTCTTCTAGTCCAACGTGTCTGATTGCCCTCTTCCTCCTCCTACAGTCACGTCTACGTATGCTTTTCTCCACAGAGCAATCAATTCATCCTCTCTCCTCCGAATCTCTTTGTCTTTTTCTGTATCAACACCCTTGTCACCTTTTCTGCACATCCTCTCTTTAGCCTCGTATGCTTAATGTCAAAGCCGGTACCACCAGTAATTCAAATAAAATGGCCGTATTTACAGTACACCCTTCTCTCATCTGTCCTTTCCTCTCCGAAGGAAGTTTGTCCTCCGAAGGGAAACTGCTCTGTCATTAAATCACCTCAGGTTTTCTTATGGACACTCACTGAACACAACATTAGGTACACCTACATGAGAAATATAAGAAAAAATACAGTTTAATAAGCCATTGACATTCATGCCCTAATTAGAAAAAACAATATTAAGCATGTCAGCTTAATGACCACCCAATGTCCATGCCATGTTGTCAACTAGAACACGCCAAGAACATCCAGGTTCTTAAAAAACTCTGGGCGGATCTCATTGACCACCTCGGTAATCTCAGCCCCAGAAATAGGTGGAGAACCCATCGCAGAACCCACCATGTCAGTGGGATTAAGGAGGTCTTTGAAGTCGTTGTTCATTGCGACAGCGGTTAGTCGTCCAGAATCTCTTTGTTTGGAAGATGTTCTCCATGGCCTCTCCAAACTCCTTCCGTGTCCGAGTTTTTGCCTCAGTGACCGCCAAAGCCAAAAAAAACTTTGATCAGTTGCCTAGAATCCAATGGGCAAAAAAGGCCCGATGAGGACTTCTGGTGTCGACCAATCGGTTCTGGGATTACCACCACCTTACGGAGGGAACATAGCCCGCTCCTTTGGAACATGGTCGAAGTTGAAAAAGTTGAAACTCCTTCTGACATAGGACTCTGCCAGATGTTTCCAGCAGACCCGCCAACAGATTATCAGCTCTGCCCCTCTCTTCACCCGAGTGTTCAAAAGTTTTGACGACACGACCACAAAGTCAATCAATCAAAGTCAGTCAATCATGAAACTGGTAACCCAGAGTGTCCTGGTGCCAAGTGCACATATGGACTCTCTTACATGGCGTTCATTATGGACAATCTGTGATAAGTTCAATAACAAAACACCGCTCAGGTTCTGCATAATCCCTCGGGTGTCCCCCAGTTTCCAGTACTCCCTCTTCAAAACTTCAAAAAGGGTGTGTATTCTGAACAGCAGTCTGTCGAAAAAAAAGCCAGTCGTTACTACGGAGACGAGGGCCTTCATTCATCTCGACAATAGCTATCTGCTGTTTGACGCCCCTGCACAATCTGAAGCTTCATTGTTTCATTAAAAAAAATACCTCAGATCATGATGGTGGAAAACATCTCAGTTTCTACCGTTTGACGCCCCTGCACAATCTCAAGCTCCGTTGTTCTATTGAAAAAAAAGTACCCCAGATCATGATGGAGGAAAACATCTCAGTTTCTACCGTTTGACACCCCTGCACAATCTGAAGCTCCAATGTTCAATTGAAAAGAAAAACTATCCCAGATCATGATGGTGGAAAACATCTCAGTTTCAACCGTTTGACGCCCCTGCACAATCTGAAGCTCCATTGTTCTATAAAAAAAAACATACCCCAGATCATGATGGTGGAAAACATCTCGGTTTCTACCGTTTGACACCCCTGCACAATCTGAAGCTCCAATGTTCAATTGAAAAGAAAAACTATCCCAGATCATGATGGTGGAAAACATCTCAGTTTCAACCGTTTGACGCCCCTGCGCAATCTGAAGCTCTATTGTTCTATTGAAAAAAAAGTACCCCAGATCATGATGGTGGAAAACATCTCAGTTTCTACCGTTTGACGCCCCAACACAATCTGAAGCGGCATTGTTCAATTGAAAAAAAATGTACCCCAGATCATGATGGTGGAAAACATCTCAGTTGCTACCGTTTGACGCCCCTGCACAATCTGAAGCTCCATTGTTCTATTGAAAAGAAAAGTACCCCAGATCATGATGGTGGAAAACATCTCAGTTTCTACCGTTTGACACCCCTGCACAATCTGAAGGTCCATTGTTCTATTGAAAAAAAAAGTACCCCAGATCATGATGGTGGAAAACATCTCAGTAGCTCCCGTTTGACGCCCCTGCACAATCTGAAGCTCCATTGTTCAATTGGAAAAAAAAGTACCCAAGATCATGATGGTGGAAAACATCTCAGTTGGGATCTCCTTGTCATGCCAGTAACATAGTAGTTTTTAACATATATTTTCTCTCTAACGGAAATGTGCAGGTCACAATTATTTTTTGTACCCCATAAAAAGTGTTGTGTTCACTTTCCATGTAAGTTACATATGCAGCCTGTTTATTTCGGCCGTGTATAAAAGTTACAAACCACAATGAGATCAACTTTTGTACTGTTTTTATCCAACATGCTTCTTTTTCTTGCTTGTTTTAACACAACAGTGTAAAAAAGCGATTTTGTTTTCAGCTCCTGTTGTTATTGTAACCATGGCAACCAAGCCTCAAACATCTCCCCCCTCCCTTTTTCTGACCCTAACCAAGCGTGTTTATTTTTTGGGACCTAAACCCAACCGAGAATACCCAGCCACGGAGTGATGTCAGAAACCCTCATATAAATGTCATTACTGGAATATCATGAGAACGTGTTACGGCATCGAACACCTGCGGAACGCACACGCGCACACACAGTGGAGCGGTGTTTATTTTATTGGATGTTTATTTCGCTCTGTAAAACATGCCACTCAGGGACTTTGTGCAGCGATGTGCTCAAAGCCCATCCCCCCCCCCACCCCCCCATTCCCACCAGTGTAAACAGTGTGTATATATATGGGAGCATTCCCCCTTCACTAGTCTGTGTACTTGTGTAATCCATCCAGTCAGACATTGTAAACAACATCTCTACATGTTTATAAATGCTGCCCAACCACTCTAATGAATTTATGGTAATGCCTTGTTCTACTGCTTCTGCTGTGTGCAAGTGTGTGTGTGTGTGTAAGTGTGTGTGTGTGTGTGTTAATGCCTATGCCTATTAAGACAGCGTCTATTCCTACAGTACACACTGCGATGCATTTGACTGGTTTCTGGTGTGCTTGGAAGGCTTTTTACATCTAGTTGCTGGTTAAAAGCTTAAAGTGTGTGACAGCAGCCAGCAGTGAGCGGCTGTTGTGAACCGACGGGCCTCAGTATGAAGTCCATTAGCAAACTTTGCTCACTTTATTTCTTTCTTTACTGTTCAACTACACACAGCGAGATGGCGTTGCTTAGTAATGAAAATAAGCTGATAGATTCTTGGAGATCCTTTGTTCCTTTTGGTGATTTTCTTGAAAAACATTAGAAACTTTTTCCACACTTTTTTGATTGCTGTCAGAGAGGGTTTAAAGCCAATCACATATAGTCAAACAACCATTCACACTCACATTCATACCCATGGACAATTTCATTCATTCATTCATTTTCTATCGCTTATCCTCACGAGGGTCGCGGGGGCTTCTGGAGCCTATCCCAGCTGTTTTCGGGCGAGACACCCTGGACTGGTGGCCAGCCAATCACAGGGCACATATAGTCAAACAACCATTCACACTCGCATTCATACCTATGGACAATTTCATTCATTCATTTTCTACGGCTTATCCTCACAAGGGTCACGGAAAGTTCTGGAGCTGATCCCAGCTGTTTTCGGGCGAGACACCCTGGACTGGTGGCCAGCCAATCACAGGGTACATATAGTCAAACAACCATTCACACTCACATTCATACCTATGGACAATTTCATTCATTCATTTTGTACCGTTTACCCTCACAAGGGTCGCAGGGTGTTCTGGAGCCTATCTCAGCTGTCTTCGGGCGAGACACCCTGGACTGGTGGCCAGCCAATCACAGGGCACATATAGTCAAACAACCATTCACACTCACATTCATTTTCATTCATTATATTGTGTGAATGAATGTGAGTGGGAATTTCATTTCCTTGACCCCAATATAAAACACATAATAACATATTAGCGGGCGGCACGGCGGTCAAGTGGTTAGCGCGCAGACCTCACAGCTAGGAGACCAGGGTTCAATTCCACCCTCGGCCATCTCTGTGTGGAGTTTGCATGTTCTCCCCGTGCATGCATGGGTTTTCTCCGGGTACTCCGGTTTCCTCCCACATTCCAAAAACATGCTAGGTTAATTAGCGACTCCAAATTGTCCATAGGTATAAAGGGTCTACCCCTGTCTCTCGCCCGAAGATCAGCTGGGATAGGCTCCAGCACCGCCGCGACTCTCGTGAGGAAAAGCGGTAGAAAATGAATGAATGAATAACATATTAGCATTTTTTTATTTGACAGCGAACTTCCTGCCGTGGTTAGTGTCTCATCAATATAATATTACTGACACATGTGACCAGTGTGGAATACTACATATCACCACAATGTCTTTGAATACATCTCCTCAATGCTTTATATTTGTATAAATATAATGAAATGAAATTCCTACTCACATTCATACCTATGGACAATTTGGAGTCGCTAATTAACCTAGCATGTTTTTGGAATGTGGGAGGAAACCGGAGTACCCGGAGAAAACCCACGCATGCACGGGGAGAACATGCAAACGCCACACAGAGATGGGTGGAATCGAACTCTGGGTCTCCTAGCTGTGTGGCCTGCGTGCTAACCACTGGTCCACCGTGCAGCCAAAGGATAAGATTCTTCAAAATCATGATGTTTTGTTGATTTGCTAATTGCAGGCATGCACATGTCTGATGTGTGAGTGCATGTCACTGGGTCTGGGACTAAGCCATCATGGGCACCCCTCATCAGGCCCGACAGGTGTTATTACATTGAAATGAGGGCAGTGATGTATGCATCTGTAATGTGGACCGGGCCTCTTCTGCTTGATGGAACCTGACGCTTCTCATTATCATGACATATCTGGAAAAAATAGAAAAAAAAAAAAAAAGAACAAAGCAGCAACATTTCTCCCCGAGTTCTGGCCATCAAGCATAATGAAGAATTGTAAGCACATTTCATTATCAATTGAAAGTGACACGTTGCTTTTGAACTCCTAAGTTGCTTCTATTTTGTACCCAGACATATCAGTACTATATAAGCGATAACTGCAAACAAATATAAACGAAGGTTTTTTTTTTTTTGCTCCCTTCCACGGATTTTTCACCTCCCTTGTGCAAAATAGATGGCCACTTTGACAGTTTTCATATACAGTATTTTTTTTGGACGTTGTTCACACTTGTTTCAGATTATCAAAATTTTTTTAATATTAGTCAATGACCACACAGCTAAAAAATGCAGTTTTAAAATTAAATGTTTCATTATTAAAACAGGAAAAAAGTCCAACTCTATATGACCCTGTGTGAAAAGTTGTTTTAAAAAAAATAACATAACTGAGATAACTGATAATTGATTAATTGAGTCCAAATCAGTCCAGAAAAGGTTATAAAGCAATTTTTAAAGCTTTGGGACTCCAGCAAACCACAGTGAGAGCCATTATCCACAAATGGCGAACAATTGAAGAGTGGTGAACTTTCCCAGGAATGTCTGGCCAACCAAAATGACTCATCCAAGAGGTCACAAAAGACCCCACAACATCATCCAACATATGCAGGCCTCACTTGCCTCAGTTAAAGTTCATTACTGCACCATAAGAAAGACACCAGGCAACACGGCCTGAGTTCCGCCATGAAAGCCATTGCTGAACAAAAGGAACATTAAGGCTCATTTGAATTTTACCAGAAAATATTTTGATGATGAGCTTTGGGAAAAATACTCTGTGGTCTGACAAAACGAAAGTTGATCTTTTTACGAAAGGTGTGTCCCATTACATCTGGCATGAAAGTAACGCTGCATTTCAGGAAAAAGAGCATCACACCAACAGTAAAATATGGTGGAGGTAGTGCGATGGTCTGGAAAACATCTGTTTCGGCCGTTTGACGCCCCTGCACAATCTGAAGCTCCATTGTTCTATTGAAAAAAAAAGTACCCCAGATCATGATGGTGGAAAACATCTCAGTTGGGATCTCCTTGTCATGCCAGTAACGTAGTCGTTTTTTAACATATATTTGAAAAAGTATGAAAAAGTGTTTTTTGGCACATTTGTCACACTTGTTTCAGAAAGTTGATCTTTTTACGAAAGGTGTGTGTCCCATTACATCTGGCATGAAAGTAACGCTGCATTTCAGGAAAAAGAGCATCACACCAAGAGTAAAATATGGTGGAGGTAGTGCGATGGTCTGGGGCTGTTTTGCTGCTTCAGAACCTGGAAGCTGCTTTAAATGGAACCATGAATTCCGTTGTTTACAAAAAATTCTAAAGCAGAATGTTCGGCCATTTGGTCATAAACTCAAGCTGAAACCAAATTGGGTTCTGGAGCAGGACAAAGATCCAAAACACACCAGCAAGTCCACCTCTGAAGACTTTGGAGCGCCTTACTCAAAGTAACTCAAAGTAAAAGGCTTCACGTTGGAGAACCCTCCATTGTGGCTGAATTACAACAATTCTGCAAAGTTGAGTGGCCTCAACGCTGTAAGAGACTCATTGCAAGTTATTGCAAACGCTTGATTGCAGTTGTTGCTGCCCAACCAGTTAACACATTTAATTCTGAATACTGGTTCTTTATTTTGATATAAAATGACATCCGATCTGGAAAGATGGTCACTGCGGTGTCTTACTGAAATTGAAAGTAGGTGCGAAAGAGAAAATACTTTCAAATATATGCATTTACTCCTGGAAATGAATGGGAAATCTAAATGCCATACAAGTCAATGTCACTAGCTAATACAATGTGTGACACATTGTATTAGTCACTGTCTTATCACAAGCCTTGATTACTGATTTGTGAAATGAATGTATTAATTGTTGTGAGTTAATGAAGCTTTTATATGGTTTTCATCTCATCCAGTGGGGGATGTGCCACAGGGACACATCAGAGAATGAAGCCTCTTTTTTTTTTTTTTTTTTGTTCTTGTGACGGCGGATTTGACTGCCAGGCCACTGTGATCACACACAATGAGCCGTGATATAATAAGAGACAAAGATAAATGCCTCCTTTTGTTAGTGAGAATGAAAAGGAGAAAAAAACTATAAACAAAATAATACAGAATCTCGGCAAAACAATGCTTGTTTTTGTACAAGGTTGTTTCAAACCTTTTTCTTGGGCTATAATAAGACACATGCGTATTTTTTAAATGAATTATTATGTCAAAATGCTATATAAATTGTGAAAAAAGTGAATGACAACGCAACAGGTGATGCTATAGCAACAGACTATTAAGTTCTAATTATATTTTGGAATTACAGTTTGATGGTTCGATCGTGGTTCGATCAATTCCTCTATTAACAAAGTCATTCAATCCCAGTCATTTTCCAAAAAGCCAGATTTTGACTGATCTGATTCATCAAGGCATACAGAAAATCGTGTTTTTGGGCTATTACCGAAATAAAAATTTGACTCCCTCTTTCATGAGAAAACATTTTTGTTTTTCTGTTCTTTAGTAATTGGCAGTGGAAAAATAATAATAAAAAAAAAAAAGTAATTGGCAGTGAAACATAGGTAAGACCTGCGGGAAAAAAAACAGCATAGACCAGCTACTAGCATGACCAGCATAGACCAGCGTACTTTGGGTTTTTGTGCTGGTCTGGAGACCAGCAAGACCAGCATACGTTGTGTTTTCATGAGCACCATACCAGCACAAAAACACAACATATGCACAAAATGTATGCTAGCCTATGCTGTTTTTTTTCCAACAGGGAAAATTCAGCAAAATATCAGTTGTCACAAAAAAAACAAAAAAATTGAGAAAAACAGCTTTTTGTGAAAAGATGCATTTCATGCATAACTTTCACGTTGATGAACAGCATAAACCATAAACTATTTACAATTTTCACTTTTGCAATTTTTTAATTTAGAATAAATACATTTGAGGCTAACTGTTAGCTTGCCGGCTAGCAGATAGCCCCTGCATAGTTGTGCAATGTGATGTAAACATGAAGTCTAAAGGTAACTATAGGGGTGTTATTTAATGTCTACGAGGCTCTAATGATGTTTAATGCCATATTTAAAAAAAAATTATAAAATTAATTTTAAACAATAAAAAGCGTACATTGGGTTTTTGTGCTGGTCTGGAGACCAGCAAGACTAGCATACATTGTGTTTTCGTGATCACCATACCAGCACAAAAACACAACATATGCACAAAATGTATGCTAGCCTATGCTGTTTTTTTCCCAACAGGGAAAATTCAGCAAAATATCAGTTGTCACAAAAAAAAAACAAAAAAAGGGAGAAAAACAACTTTTTATGAAAAGATGCATTTCATGCATAAATTTCACGTTGATGAACAGCATAAACCATAAAACATTTACAATTTTCACATTTGCAATTTTTTAATTTAGGCTAACTGTTAGCTTGCTGGCTAGCAGATAGCCCCTGCATAGTTGTGCAATTTGATGTAAACATGAAGTCTAAAGTTAACTATAGGGGTGTTATTTAATGTCTACGGGGCTCTAATGATGTTTAATGCCATATTTAGAAAATTATAAAAATTTATTTTAAACATTAAAATTATATATAATTAAATATATGATATAATTAATAAAATATATAATTATTTAAATTTATAAACAGGTTTTCTATGCTCAGGTCTGGAACCAGTTAAACGCTATAGATGAGCGACGACTGTAACTTGCCCATGATAGGTTACAGTAAACCTACAGTCGTTTCAAGTGTACTAAGCCATCCTCTTCACTTATCTTTAAACATCTAAACACTCTTGACCGAGAAGCAGCTCTTTCACAAACATCTGTCTCATTTGAAGGCAGCCAACTTCATTTTGCTCCAAAACAGATGTGATGACAGATGTTTCTGCTCTCTTTCTGCAAAGCAACCCGGCTAAGCTTCTGTGAGGCCTTGCTCGTCCGCTTGCTGTGCTCATCTACATAAACAGTTGTAATAATTACACACATTTATGGATGACAGCATGCAAATGATAAAGTTCTTTGTTGTTCATTTCAATGCTGGGGTATTTACTAATATGAGTTTGTATCCTTGAGTAGGATTTCAGGATTGCAACATTCTTATGGGTTTCTTTCAGAGATGTCGCTTACAATCCTCGACTCATCTTCACACTTTTCTCCTATAAAAGTAGAGTCTAAAACAGTCCACCTGGTATTATTGTATCTGTAAAATTGTCATGCAATCTGCTATTATTATTTATTATTTTATATTTATATTTAAATATTTTAAAAATAATAAAATATTATAATAATTAAAATAAAATTAAAATAATAATTATTATATTATTATTATGTAAAATACGCATATACAACAATATTATTATATATAATTAATATAATAATTAGCATTAATATAATAAATATAATAATCATAATAGTTATAATAATAATATAATTATTATTATTTTAATTTTTATTATTATTATGTGCTTGTGTCTCTTTTTTCAGGAGCACTTTGTAAACAACAGACCATGTCAAACAACGAAATTGATACAACCATCAAAAGGTTGGCTCAGGCCATGATGCCAGGTTGTATGTTGAGTTTAAATTAAATACTTTTGAAAGATTGGGCGGGCCGTATTCAAACACTTGGCGGGCCGGATGTGGCCCCCGGGCCGTAGTTTGCCCACCCCTGGTCTAAAAGAAGTCTAACTGACTGATATCTTCCACTGAAATACCGCCACACCCAATCATACCCAACGGCGAAATAGGTCAACTCTTTGGTTGGTTCAGTTTTCAACTAGTTCTTTGATTATTGCATGACTGTGCAAGCGTAAAAAACAGGGTCTAAAAAGGCATGCCTGGATGACAACATTTGGGATGAACTCGAGTAGACATTGTGAGCCAACAACGTCTGTGATCTCTGACCTCAGAAATGTTCTTCTGGATGAATGGATTCAGAAGAATATCCGTCCGTCCATTCATCCGTCCATACGTTTTCTATGACGCTTATTCTTACTGGAGTCACATTGTCAAGGTATGCTATCCCAGCTAACACCCCCGTTTCATTGCCAACATTCTTTCAACACTTACATTGTGTTGAAAGAGTCTGGGCACCCCTGATAATTTTCACGATATTCCTTTTATAAATTATTTGTTGTTGGAATCAGCCATTTCAGTTAAATATATCACATAGCAGACGAATGCGGTGATAGATGAAAAGTGAAATGAAGTTTATCAGATTTACAGAAATTGTGTAATAATTATTTAAGTGCATAAATTTGGGCACCCCAACAACAAAAAGACAACAGAAATAAACATTTCCTATAGCTCCTATAGAAAATCTTGAAAACAAACAGGGGTGCCCATTGAGAAGTGAAATTAAGTTTATCGGATTTACAGAAAGTGTACCATAATTATTTAAGTGCATAAATTTGGGCACCCCCCCAAAAAATGACAACATAAATAAACATTTTCTATAGCTCCTATAGAAAATCTTGAAAACAAACAGGGGTGCCCATTGAGAAGTGAAATGAAGTTTATCAGATTTACAGACAGTGTGCAATAATTATTTAAGTGCATAAATTTGGGCACCCCAACAAAAAAATGACAACAGAAATAATCATTTTCCTATAGCTCCTATAGAAAATCTTGAAAACAAAGGGGGTGCCCATTGAGAAGTGAAATGAAGTTTATCGGATTGACAGAAAGTGTGCAATAATTATTTAAGTGCATAAATTTGGGCACCCCAACAAAAAAATGACAACAGAAATAATCATTTTCTATAGATCCTATAGAAAATCTTGAAAACAAAGGGGGTGCCCATTGAGAAGTGAAATGAAGTTTATCGGATTGACAGAAAGTGTGCAATAATTATTTAAGTGCATAAATTTGGGCACCCCCCCAAAAAATGACAACAGAAATAATCATTTCTATAGCTCCTATAAAAAATCTTGAAAACAAACAGGGGTGCCCATTGAGAATTGAAATGAAGTTAATCAGATTTACATAAAGTGTGCAATAATTATTTAAGTGCATAAATTTGGGCACCCTACAAAGAAATGACAACAGAAATAAAAATTTTCTATAGCTCCTGTAGAAAATCTTGAAAACAAACAGGGGTGCCCATTGAGAAGCAAAATGAAGTTTATCAGATTTACAGAAAGTGTGCAATAATTATTTAAGTGCATAAATTTGGGCACCCCAACAAAAAAAAAGAAACAAAAAAAGAAACAAAAAACAAACAAACAGGGGTGCCCAGACTTTCATACCACTGTATAGACAAACAACCATTCACACTTATGGACAATTAAGAGTTGCCAATTAACCTTACATGTTTTGGGTACCACGAAACCGGAGTACCCAGAGAAGACCCACCCATGCACAGGGGGAACATGCAAACCCCTCAGAGATGCTGAGTGGAGATTCGAACCCAAGTTTTCCCAATCTTCTGGCTGTCTGGCCAACATCCTAAGCACCGGGCCATTGGTCACCAACGTTTTTGAGCCCAAGATCTCGGCCATGAACCTATCCAAGAGCTACACCCCACCCCTGGGATATATGTATATACTTAGAAAAAATATTATACAATCCTCCCAGAAAAAAATAAAAGCTGCAAAATGTATTTACTTGAGGTGAAAAAAAATTTGGCCATGCAGTATATCGGGAGTCAGAGGTCATATTGATCATTTTAGTAAATACCAGCACTTTTAAAAAGTCTTTTCTTCACACTACATAACGTTATCTTGTAAGTTCACAAAACAGCCCACAGCTCCCTTGCTCGTATTTATTCTTCAGTATTCACATGAATTATGAACATAAAAGTGACAATGTAGCGAAAAAAAAAAAAAAGTGATATGGCCTTGGGATACTTTTGATGCTATAACAGATGTACATTTGAAAGTAAACATTTTTTCAATCGTTTTTTTTTTTTTTTTTTTAGTCCGATAGCCGTACTGCGTTGACCATGCTTCGTCCTTTAGAGATGCTTTGGGTGAATAGCATGAAAGGCCGACTCAAGTGTATTAGTGACTAAAGTATACACAGTTTATTGCTGTTCATTCCTTTATCTGTACACGTGAAAAGGCTCTATTCACTCTGGTGGGCTTTTGCCGTGCACCAACGAGCAGCCGCTTCGTTGTGCGCTGGCTCAGTTTGTCCGCGTTCGCTGCGACAATTGGAAAGGGACAAAGGTGAAGCGACTGATTTGTTGCAGTCGCTAAAATAATAGAGCAATTTCTTTCCTTAATGCTCGTGCTCTGCTGTTGACACACACACACACACATGAACGCACCACACACACACATCACACATATATATATACTGTCAAGCATGTCTTTTGAGTGCAGGCCGTTCTCTCAAATCATCCACAAACAATGACATTGTGAACAGATCACATCAATCTTTCTCAAGAGAAGTATTACTTTCCCTCACCTTAATAGTACCCTGCACACCTGCTGAGTGTATATATATATATACATACATATATATGCGCAGTCAAATAAAAGACACATTTTCTACCGTCTTAAATTTACCTCCGGTCCCCCCCCTTTCTGTGAGTTTCACAAAATTCTTCAGTGAGATTCCAATGCTGCGATTGTTCCGCCGAAACATAAAACAAAAACCCCGGAGCCTGGGAGCTGAGCGCACATCAATTACGTCTTTATTTGTTAGCGGAATGTAGTAAGGTGAGAATGACCTTGTTTTCACAGCGCTTCCAAATGGGTATTTCTGCTTGTTTAAAACGATTATAACATCTTCAAATAAAATCCGCATCGTATAAATCACAACTGCTTTCAACTGCTGAATGTCGCTGGAAAAAGGAGAGAGTGTGTAGACGTCCAGTCCGGCTTAGACATTAGAAAATTCATTTTTATTATTAAAAAAAATATTGAAAAGCAAGTTATATATAATATGCTTGCCACTAGGTGTCAGTAGAATCAGAATCAGAATCAGAATCAGAAAAGGTTTATTGCCATGTATGATCAAACGCATACTAGGAATTTGTTTTGGTATAGTAGGTGCAGACACATCTCTTAATAAAATAATGAAAAATACAAAATATACAGAATAACAATATAAATATATTTACACAGTCTGTTTCGGAAGTGCAGTCTGATTGTTTTTCCTAAAAGTCCAAACTGGGCGTTAAAATAACGCCTTCATGTTGCCTTCACATTTCAAATCAAATCAACTTTATTTGTATAGCACTTTTCCTGCAAAGAAATGCAACACAAAGTGCTTTACAGAATTAAAATAATTTCCACAATTAAAAGGAAAAAAAAAAATCATGTAGTCAGCCATGGCATTTTCCGACAAGACACATTTATCCTCCCATTCTGTGAGGAAGTGGTAAAGCTTAAGCTTCTTACTTTGTCCTTCTTCCCCGCTTCATTTGAATCAAGTTTAAAATAAGTAAAGAGGCTAAAAAGTTAGCTTGGTTACTAGCTTTTTGCTAGCACTTTGCTAGCACTTATGTCCTTGCAGTGATCCTGTAGCCCAGGGGTGGCCGTAAATGTTTTGACACGCGGGCTGCATTGCTTTAACAAAATTTATAGGGGGGGCTAGACTATATATTTTACACATAATAGTACTTCCTGTACGTAACAATACAGGAAGTATTGTGTGCCAGGTTGGATGTTAAGTTTAAATTAAATACTTTGGAAAGAACGGGCGGGCCCATTCAATTAGATTCAAATTTGCTTAATTGGTGTAAATATGATATTAACATTATTTACAAAGCACCAAGAATCAATTCAACAAAAATTAATGAATTTCATGAATTAAATCAAGAAAAGATTGCATTGTACTGTTGCGTACATGTGCGTTTTAGTTACAGTATATGATTGTATGTGTGATTTTGTGTGTATATGGGGAAGAAATAATCAAAAGAAATAATAAAATATAATAATAATAATAGTAATAATTGTATTAAAACAATTGCAATTATCACAATTATGTTTTTTTTTTATTTATTTTAATTTTTTTTAAATAATTTAATATATAATTTAATTTTTTAATTTAATAATTAAAGATTCCTTTAATGTATTCAAATGATACTTTTTTAATGATATTTTTTCCACAAAAAAAAGAAAAAAATATCTTGTTAATATCCTCAAAATGACATCCACACCTTCTCCCTCATTAAAAGAAGAAGAAAAAAAAAAACAACAACCAAAATCATTATTTTGTCTCATATTATTATTTGTGGGAGTCATTACATTTACAGTTTTTCACTTTCCCACATATGTAATAATAGTTATTACATTTGCAGGAAATTCATTATTACATTTGGAGTAGGCAAATTTTATTATGTTTGTGGGAAATTTATTACATTTGCGGGATTATTATAATTCAAAGCTGCAGATTTGTATTACGTTTGTGAGCAGTTATTACGTTTGCGGGTGTAACACCGGATGTGGCCCCCGGGCCGTAGTTTGCCTACCCCTGCTGCAACTGCCTGTGCGTTACAGTTGTAATGTGTTGTAAGCAAAGAATAATAGTGCAAATGTGACCATAGGGGTGTTATTTCATGTCTACCGGGCTCTCATATTGCTAAAGGTCATACAAACAGACAAATTCACTTATCATCGGGACGACTGTGAATCGTCCCAAAACTTTTGAGCCCCTCATAATAGAGCCGTAATATATTTGAATTAAAGCCGAAAGACGAGACTTCAATCACATCTTGCGAGTTAATGTAAATTTATGGAAGAAAAAGCGGCCGATAAGGAAGGTTTCTGGGGTTTAAAAAGTTCCTCCATTCTGTGCAGTTTAAAGAAAGGCGACGCGCTCTCCATATTTCTCTCCCGCCCTCCACTAATCTCTGTATATTAGCTCTCCAGAAGGGGAAAGCTCTGTCGGTGTGTTCTGCTTCTTCTAATATGTGTCAGTTTCATCCTGTTCTCCATCGCTTTGCTTCCTCCTGGTTTATTTTGGCTCCCCGTTTCCTCCTGTCTTCATATTTCTCGCTTTTGTTTGACTCCTCTGTCCCCGTCTCCGTTGGCTCTATCAGTTCTCGTCAGTCACTGGCGGAGGACAACGCTACGTATGTGTATATGTGTGTGTGTGTGTGTATAGTTTGAGGAGAGGATGATGGAGTTTACGCCATTTAGTGTGTCGTCTTGGAATTTCTAATTTCACCCGATGCTTTTTGTCAGAGTGAGCTGGCTTTTTTTTGACACTTGGTATAAACATGCTGATTGGACTGGAGCTGTGGGACCTGGTGTGTGGATCTGCGGTTCTTCGGGATGCACCTGTATTTCACTATAAAAGCTGAAGCACCGTTCAGCAATACTTTTCATAACATTTGTTCTGAAACGGCATTCATAATGACAATCGGTTCATTTTTGCATTTCTGCACGGTGGTCGAGTGGTTAGCGCGCATGCCTCACAGCTAGGAGACCCGAATTCAATTCCACCCTCGGCCATCTCTGTGTGGATTTTGCAACCTGTGCATGATTTCCAAAAACATGCTAGGTTAATTAGCCACTCCAAATTGTCCATAGGTATGAATGTGAGTGTGAATGGTTGTTTGTCTATAGTATGTGCCCTGTGATTGGCTGGCCACCAGTCATACCAGGGTGTACCCCACCTCTCGCCCAAAGACAGCTGGGATAGGCTCCAGCACCCCCACCTCTTAATACCACCGCTATCATATCACAAATACACATAAACACCAATATGTCAATATGTGAGTGTGTCGTGGAAATTAAGACGTTTGATGCTTAATTTCCACAATGAAGTAAGCTAGCAGAGTGTTAGCATGTTGTTTAGCCCACATCTAAACAATGTATGGTCATTGTGTGGTCATATCACCTTGTACTTTGGTACGTGATTAAAAAAATCAAAAATCAAAAATCAAAAATAACTTAAACTATATTAGGAAAGCAGGAAGTGAACAAATCTAACAGTTACTAGGATTTAATGAGCTTTGCTTCTTCCTACTCTTTTTGGACATGTGGAACTGGGAACTGATTTTGTGATGCATTCAATTGTAATCTGATGCATGTTCAAATTAAATAAAACCATTGTTGTTTTGGAGTTTTCTGGTATTTTGGGGCTTAACAGTGAAAGCACGTATTGTTGTGCAGTTTCTGTTGGTACTGCGCAGCAGGGGAGGCTACTGAGAGGTCCGCCCCGCCCCAAAAGCAGTCACAAGTTGGAACACTGAGAGCATAGTGGAGCTCTACAAAAAATGAAATTTGACTGGACGATAAAATGTAACATCAAAATTTACAAAATGAATATAACAGAGTATTATAATAAAATTAGAGTGGTTGTACTCGTCAATTATACAGAGGTACATTTTTAGAGGTACATATTAGTACCATAAATATGTTTGCCGTCATAAACTATACGGACATAATACGGACAGCCAGTAAGTAGTGTTTCACAAATTACTGACATGATATACGTTAGTGTTCCAAAAATGTGCCACTGAAGGTCCAAAACTTTCCAAATCAGTGAAACTGCATTTTGTTTTCCAGCAACAGTCATTGTGAAACGCCTCTTTTGGTGCTGACTCAATGGAATGAAAATAAAAAAAATCTATCATGTGTCATAAAGAGTCGTAATACAGGAAGAATGATGACTTGGAAACGTAGCAGCGAGCAGCATTCTTTCAAACAGAAATGCAGTGACTCTTTTGACAGTATGCAGCTAGTACCAAACCAAGAAACCAATGCTAATTTGCCTACAAAGGATTCAAACAAGGGCTCCATATGAAGAGTCAATATATATTCAGTTGTGATGCTAATTGCATAAATACATAATAATAATAAGTACATAAACACCACTTCCAGTGAATTACAGTTTGGACAAAAATAGCAAATATCCATCCATCTGTTTTGTACCGCTTATCCTCATTAGGTCGCGTGTATGCTGGAGCCTATCCCAGCTAATTTCGGGCGAGAGGCGCGGTACACTCTCGACTGGTCCCCAGCCAATTTACCACAGTGCATGGTACGCTTCACCTGTGCCCAGAATAGACCAGGTCGAAGCTGGGGTGCGCCAAAGGTGCGCTGTTTTGTGATGACATTGTTACTGCGCCTTGCTGGTGCGCCGCCATACCTATCTCGGCGCAGACCAGCCTACCAGATTACTAAATTGAGGTATTTTGTCGACATCCTTGTTACCATACTTTAATTTCATTCATTCATTCATTTTCTACCGCTTTATCCTCACGAAGGTCGCAGGGGTGCTGGAGCCTATCCCAGCTAACTTCGGGTGAGAAGCGCGGTACACTCTGGACTGGTCCCCAGCCAATTTACCACTGTGCATGGTGTGCTTTGCCTGTGCCCAGAATAGACCAGGTTGGAGCTGGGGAGCGCCAAAGGTGCGCTGTTTTGTGACGCCATACCCATCTTGGCGCAGCCCAGCCTACCAGATTACCAAATTGATGTATGTCATCGACATCCTCATTACCGTACTTTAATTTCATTCATTTATTCATTTTCGACCGCTTTATCCTCACAAGGGTCACAGGGGGTGCTGGAGCCTATCCCAGCTGTCTTCAGGCGGGGTACACCCTGGACTGGTCACCAGCCAATTTACCACTGTGCATGGTGCGCTTCACCTGTGCCCAGAATAGGTCGAAGCTGGGGGTGCGCCAAAGGTGCGCCGTTTTTTGATGACATTGTCACTGCGCCAAGATGGTGCGCCGCCATATTCATCTCGGCGCAGCCCAGCCTAACAGATTACCAAATTGATGTATGTTGTCGACATCATCATTACCATACTTTAATTTGCCAATAATTAAAATGTTGTCTATTCTGCTTATATATTATGGTTGTGATTCTTTTCACATTTACCCACATCATTTTGGCGCCCGAAAGACCAATCTGTACCACCTAATGAAATATTGCACTAACAAGGCAGTACTCTTTGCCTTGTTAGTGAAGGCTGTTTGTGTCCCTCGGAAAGGTGTTTCTCCTTTCCAAAAGCGCTCCTATCCGCACTCGTCTATTTTGCTTTTATATCTCAAGTACATTATTTTGTTATTCTTAATAATCAAAAGGGGGAGAGAAAAAAAAAAAGCCAGGCCCCTCTATCTTCTGTTTTCAAGAGTGAGGAAATTGAATATTGCATTTAAAAGTCAATTTCCACAATGGGATTACGCAAATCAGCCTCGCCCTGTTCCTCGCCCGTGTTTCCATTCATCCTCCTACGTCCTGATGCATCTCCTCATTTGCCGTGGTTTACTCCATTCATTGCGAGATGTCTTCTTTCACGCTTAACAGCTTGACTCCTGTTTTTTTCCACTTTGCATTGTTCCAGCGTAGGGTCTCAATGTGTGTCTGAGAGGCGCAGGCCAATTAAAGTGAGTGTAAAAATAACACAAGCACCCCAAAAACACATAAAAGCACCTGAAAATAGAGAAATATTACACACTAGTATACATACATACACTGAGAAGTGTAAACCAAAGGAATAGATGTTATATACTGAATATCCAGTATCCGCAGTTTCTGAGTACTTTGGCTTTCGTTCCAGTGATGAAGCATCATTAGTTTGCAGTCATGTGTCTTCACTCCTCCCTCTATTCGTTTTCCATGCATACTTTTTTTTCACAGTTTCTTCACCTCTGCACAGGGCATCTCTCACCCGCTCCACTTACTCTCCGCTTGTTTACAGTAAGCAGGTCCAAGCGTGATGTTTTTACCTTTTATGGCCATTCTTCAGCTACGGTAAAAGTGCAGTAATACAATGGCATCTTACCCACCTGCCCCTCCTTATTCCTGACCTCCTGAGTGGGTGAGTGGGTGGGTGGGTGGGTGGGTTGGACTTTGTGTGCACAGACCGGATAGCCAAATCTGTGAAGCATTCAATTTCAGTAAAAGCACCTTTAAAAAGAAACCATCTTCATAGACGCATGGCTGTGGTTTGTTTTGAGTGTCTGTGCAGTAAGGAGGTCTTCTTTCAAGTGTTTAGGTTATATTGACACACACACACACACACACACACATACACACACATATATACGTATGCATGCACGCACTTGCAGACAAAGCAGGCAGGTGTTAGTGACTAAGACCTGCCGTGAGCTGGAACAAGTAACCATCACCCAGCATGCAACAGGTAGATAACACATACACAGGGCGACCACTACTAGTGGAGAATAAGAAATGGCAACTTTTTACACAACAAGTGCCACAAAGCATGCTGGGAAGCCAGAAGCATTCCCGGCGAAAAGAGTGATGAGTTCAGTACTACAGTATTACTGTCCTCAATTAAAGTAAGCTAAAGTTCTTTCACTAAACTTTTGATTTCAAGTCAGGGATCTGCATCGGCATCAAACCCTGATCGGGGCATCCCGAGTGTTGGCTCATGTACTGAAGAATTCTTCAGTTTTCTAACTCTTATCCTGTTCAAGACAAACATAAACATGAACAAAGTCAAGCCACTGTGTTATCAAAAGGAACCATGCCACAATGAGTGATGGTGAAAACTTAGTATGACTTCTATGAATCTTCTATGAAACGGAAGTCCGGATGCCTCCCGGACGCCTCCTTGGTGAGGGGTTCTGGGCATGCCCAGCCGGGAAAAGGCCCAGGGGCAGACCCCTTGCACGCTGGCCTGGGAAAGTCTTGGTGTCCTCCCAGTGAAGCTGGGTGAGATGGCCGGGGACCGAGAAGTCTGGGTTTCCCAACTGAGACTGCTGCCCCCGAGACCCGGATCCGGATAAGTGGAGGAAAATGGATGGAATGATGGATGGATGGATGCATAGATGAAACTTTGTAAATAAGTGGCATGTGTGTTTACCAACAGTCTATCACAGGGGTCGGCAACCTTTCCGATGGAAACAGCCATTTTACACCCTTAAAAATAGACTGGGGCCGCAAAACATAATTTAAAAACAATATCTTATCAACTTTCACAAGTTTATACCTGATGCCTAAAGAAACGTGCGGCGACGTGCTCACATCCTGAGCGAATTGTGAGTCTCCCGTGATTTTGATTGACTGCCAGATTTAGAGGGAATTTTGGGGCATCAAAGTAGTTCAGAGGAGAAAAAGCTAAGTTGATCGAGTACTTTTGCTAGTATCGGATCTTGCTAATTTAGAAAATAAAAATAAAAATAAAAATAAAAATAAAAATAAAAATAAAAATAAAAATAAAAATAAAAATAAAAATAAAAATAAAAATAAAAATAAAAATAATAAAAATTAATACAAAAATAAAAAATATAAAAATTTTATTAGGAAAGCAGGAAGTGAACAAATGTAACAGTTACTGATTGTAAAAGTACCAGATGGAGGGGTAGGATTTAATAAGCTTTGCTTCTTCCTACTCCTTTCGGATATGTGGAACTGGGAACTGATTATGGGATGCACTCAATTGTAATCTGATGCATGTTCAAATGAAATAAAACCATTACCATTACCTTAAATGTACATAAGTATCTGTGTAAATTAAATGTAAACTGTTTACATTTGTTGACAAACATGTTTACTTTGGCGCCAACAAGTTCCGGTGTTAAATACTTGAGCATTGCGAAGGGAGCCACAAGAGCTATGGGTTGCCGACCCCTGGTCTATTCAATGTTGGTGCAAATTTCTATAATAAGGCATAATTTTCTTTTATGTTTTTTTTCCACCTCGAATTGTGGAAAAAGTCTATTTTCCTGGTGTATATGTGGATAATGCCCAGCTATGAGTTCCAGACTGTTATAAATGTCATTCAAGACATAAGGCCTTATAGGTGTTATACCTCAGCGAGACTTGTGTGCTTTATTACCAGAGATGTGTACTGTTTTGTTAGGGGGGCTTATGTGCAACAGCTTACTGTAAGTTAGCCGCAGGGTGTGTGCTGAGATCTGACCTGGCCGATGATGAAATGTCAATGTTTGTGTGTGTTTGTGCGGCTCTGGAATGCCAGCGTTAGGGGCCTGAGAAGCAGTCACGTACAAACAAACACAGGCTCGTCTTTCCCTTCTTGCCCTCCTCCGGTGCCTATCACTCACATGAACATGAACACGAACACACCACACACACACACACACACACATAAACCGAGGGACACACATGAACAGACACAGCATGCTTGCATGGGAGTTGTGTTTATTGTCTCAGTGTTAGCTGACGTCGCTGCCATATCTGGCCTCTGTAATTAGATTTACCTTTCCTTGTTTTTCTTTCCTCTCCTCCAAGGCCTTTCCTTGCCTTTTGCCGCCTTTTTCTCCATTAAAAAAGTTGTTTTTTTTCCACAAGTGGCCTGTGCAGACATGTGGTGTAGGGAAGACAATAAGGTGAGTCTTTATTATTTAAAGTTATTTTCACGTGTGCCCTGGGTCTTAGTTATACAAAGGACTATTAGAGCCACCGTGAAAAGACATGATAAATATATCAAATATTTAAAAAATAATATTTGTAATGTTAGTCGTGGCTGTCTTTCTCTAAATAAGAACCATATATTATCCTGTAGTACAATAGAGCTCCATTCCACACCCATCAGCGAATTGCACATAGCCCAATCCTACCCCTCCAATCCCTGCTGCTGGATTGACATTGACATTCTACTCCAATTTCAGATCAACATTTGTAATAAAAGTGCCTGTTGGATTGATTGGATTGGAAGCAAACAAGTCAAACGTCAAAAGCCCGAATTGTACCTCACACACTTATCAAATGCATTTTGAAGTATAAAATGTACATTGGCCAACCAAAATGACCCCAAGAGCACAGGGACGACTCATCCAAGAGGTCACAAAAGACCCCACAGAGGCCTCACAGTCCTGCATGGCAGAGTTCAAGATGGAAACTGCTGTTGAACAAAAATAACATTAAAGCTTGTCTGAATTTTGCCAGAAAACTTCTTGATGATCCCCAAGACCCTTGGGGAAATAATGTCAGTTTACCTCAGTAAAATGTGGTGGTGGTAGTGTGATGGTCAGAGGTTGTTTTGCTGATTCAGGACCTGGAAGACTTGCTGTGATCAATGGAACCATGAATTCTGCCATCTGTTTGTGACCTCAACCTGAAACCAACTCTGCAGCAAGACAATGATGCAAAAATGGCTGAAAACTCCCCAAAATGAAGACTTCGGAGTGGTCTAGTCCTGACCTGAATCCTATTAAGATGCTGTGGCATGACCTTAAAATAAGCGCTTCATGCTGGAAAACCCTCCAGTGTGGCTAAATTACAACAATTCTGCAAAGATAAGCAAAAATTTATCCTGTGACTCACTGCAAGTTATCGCAAACGCTTGATTGCAGTTGTTGCTACTAAGCGTAGCTCAACCTTACTAATAAAAGTTTAATTTAAAAACTGCAGCTGACACATTAAAGTGTGACTAACGTGCAAAAAAACACTGTCAAAATTCCAGTATGCACTTAAACGTCTAAACATCTGCTCTATATTAGTCATAATCACCATTAATCATATAATAAAAATTTTGTTTTAAAAAACTGTAAAACCCATGACATTTAGAAAAAAAAGTATTTTTGTTTATGTCAGAATTCCCCTACATAAACCGAAACACAGTCAGTAAAATGTTGTACAAGAATAAAAATGTTAATATCATGAAAAAAAAAGAAAAAAATGTAGAAAAATAGTACTGTTGTAATATACAGTACTCATCACATAACAAAATTACAATAAAATATATTGTGATATAATAGCTAATAAAATAAAAATAAAAAATAAAAAATAAAAAATAAAAAATAAAAAATAAAAAATAAAAAATAAAAAATAAAAAATAAAAAATAATTTTAGCTTGGCCCCAATACATTTTCATACCTTAGACACAATGCACATTTTATACTGATGGAGGCCCTGGGGGTCCGCCCAGAGTTATTTACCCACTTCTCTTCCCCTCAAGACCCCCAAAGCCACCTGAGGGGTTTCTCACCCTTTCCTGAAGGGGTGCTATACCTTGCTCCAGGGCACACACAAATACACATACACACACCACAACACAAATAAAGAGAATTGATGGTGAACAGGTGACAGGTTGGTCCCTACTGAGTTAGTCAGTTAGTCCCTACTGAGTTAGTGCGTTAGAGTTAGTTAGTGTGTTTTGTCCCTGTGTGTCCCTGAATAATAAATATGGATGATGATGATTATTCATTCATTCATTTTCTACCGCTTATCCTCACGAGGGCCGCGGGGGGTGCTGGAGCCTATCCCAGCTGTCTTTGGGCGAGAGGCGGGGTACACCCTGGACTGGTGGCCAGCCAATCACAGTGCACATATAGACAAACAACCATTCACACTCACATTCATACCTATGGACAATTTGGAGTCGCTAATTAACCTAGCATGTTTTTTTGGAATGTGGGAGGAAACCGGAGTACCCGGAGAAAACCCACACATGCATGGGATTGAACTTGGGTTGCCTAGCTGTGAGGTCTGTGCGCTAACCACTCGACGGCCGTGCAGCCCAAAGACAAAACAAAACAGCCAAAAACGTACCACTTCCACACGTAATGGGAGGAGAACTTCTTTTCACTCTATCATGTTGGACATGCTGGAGCCTATCCCAGCTGTCTTCGAGCGAGAAACGGGGTACACACCTGGACTGGTGGCCAGCCAATCACAGGGCACATATAGACAAACAACCATTCACACTCACATTTGGAGTCGCTAATTAACCTAGCATGTTTTTTTTTTGGAATGTGGGAGGAAACCGGAGTACCCGGAGAAAACCCACGCATGCACGGGTAGAACATGCAAAGAGATGGTCGAGGGTGGAATTGAACCCTGGTCTCTTAGCCGTGAGGTCTGCGCGCTAACCACTTGACCACCGTGCCGCTGATTACTGATTACTTGTATTGTATGTATTTAACAGTGCTCATGTTAAAATACACATTTTGAACAGGAATTATTATAAAATTAATTAGAGATTAATTAATTAATTAAAGAAAATAAGTTGTACAGGAGTGGAGGTACATGGCTTCAGGTCAAATGTCTGAAGCGTTACGCAACTATTTGATAAACAATAAAGTACCTGGAGTGATGCTCAATAGAATCAAGCCATTATTAATATTATTATTATTATTATTAATACAGCTTATCCAAAAAGGTCATTTCGAATGTTCTCAACCACGGAATGCTTTGTGTTGATTTTCCTTCCATCTGCGCTCCGCTGAGTGCCTTTTTAGTTTCAGTGATGTGGTCTTTGGTTCTATTTTGGAAAGAAAAACTAAAAAGGTCCCAGCGGCGGTTGACGCTGCAGTGCCAGCTGTAGACTCCACTTATGGTAGCGTTACGCGTGTGTACGACGGATACGTGGGCTATGCCACTTTGTTTTCCTATCCTGATTTAAAGCCTTACATGGAGACAAACAGACACCAGAAAGATACACGGAAGTTCCCCGGGGGGGCAGAATTCGGTGTGTGTGTGTGTGGTGTGTACACAAACCTCAGGGGCCCACGGGTGACGGCTACCATATCAAAGGTTCATTGAGCGAGGATTAAATATCAGCCCCGGCCATAGAGGAGCTTTGGTACTGTTTGGGAGTGACAACAAAAGGTGGCAGAACATTAGACTGTCACTGGAGGGGTGAAATCCACTCCACTGTGCCCTGGAAACATCTGTTTTAATATCGTGTTTGAATCCGATGGCCAAAAAAAAAGCAGCATCTGTCACCTCTTTTTCCTGTTGCTTTGGTACGGTCCGGGTCTTGTTTTTAATATGCCTTTGAATGCCGAGACTGGAAAATGAAAGACAGCAGCACAAGTGGGAATAAAAGAAAAAGAAAAAAGTACCGGACTGCCCCCACCATCTCTCTCTCTCTCTCGCACCCCCTCATCGACCCCTCCTCGGCCCTCCCCTCCGGGGAATGTTTGGGGGGCCCGGCTCATATTTTGTTTGCACAATGCATTCCTGCAGGCTCTTTATTTATGTCAATCTTCCTTTTGATCAGCGTCCAAGTTACCACCGGTTGCCCACTCGTTGCTCCTGCGAGTGAAGGAACCCACCTGTGATGCAGGACGGAGTTTTTGCGGGAGTGCGGGGGCCGTCGTTATGGGGCAAGTTTACCGTCAATTAATGCAGCCAAATGAATGGCTCACATGGTAAAGTATTTATGTAAGGTGATCCGGCCTGCTGGCGCAGCCTCGCGCATCTGTCTGTGATCTATGCCGCAGATGGTCTTCGTACCTGCGCACACACACACACACACACACACATATGTACTGGGATGGAGAGGTGAGGCATATGTTTTATGTGTGTTGAACTGTGTGTGTGTGTAGGGCCTGTAAATTTGGGGCTTTAGAAGCTGTGTACAGTAAGTGTATCAAAAATGTGTATAAAAATGTATATTGCAATGAGAAATAAATAAATACAAACTAAATAACACAAATCTTTACATGATCATTAAAAAATATATTTTTAAGACTTGGCTGTACAGTGACCGAGTGGTTAGCATGTCAGGATATCAGGAAGACCTACGTAGGTTTAAATCTCCGCTGAGTATCTCTGCGCGGAATTTGCATTTTAGCACAATGACCAAGTTGTTATCACGCAGGCGTCACAGCTAACAGACACAGGTTCGATTCCCGCCTCGGGCATCTCTGTGTGGAGTTTGCATGTTCTCCCCCGTGAATGTTTTTTTTTTCCCACATTCCAAAAACATGCTAGGTTAATTAGCGACTCCAAATTGTCCATAGGTATGAATGTGAGTGTGAATGGTTGTTTGTCTATATGTGCCCTGTGATTGGCTGGCCACCAGTCCAGGGTGTCTCGCCCTAAGACAGCTGGGATAGGCTCCAGAAGCCCCCGCGACCCTTGTGAGGATAAGCGGTAGAAAATTAATGAATGAAATTGTCCATAGGTATGAATGTGAGTGTGAATGGTTGTTTGACTATATGTGCCTTGTGATTGGCTGGCCACCAGTCCAGGGTGTCTCGCCCTAAGACAGCTGGGATAGGCTCCAGCACCCCCTCGACCCTCGTGAGGATAAGCGGTAGAAAATGATTGAATTAATGTATTTTCACTTCACTGTATGAGGCTGCACGGTGGGCAAGTGGTTAGCGTGCAGGCCACACAGCAAGAGACCCGAGTTCGATTCCCCCCTTGGGCATCTCTGTGTGGAGTCTCTCAGTACATGCGTAGGTTTTCTCCGGGTACTCCGGTTTCCTCCCAGATTCCAAAAACATGCTAGGTTAATTAGCGACTCCAAATTGTCCATAGGTATGAATGTGAGTGTGAATGGTTGTTTGTCTATATGTGCCCTGTGATTGGCTGGCCACCAGTTCAGGGTGTACCCTGCCTCTCGCCTGCAGACACCTGGGATAGGCTCCAGCATAAGCGGTATATAAAATTAATGGATGGACTTTTAAGACCTCTTACCTGAGTTTGCCGACCTGCATGTTTTTTTTTGGTCTGCATCCCAGGAAATCCGGAATTTGGTCAGTTTGTTCCGTGAAAATGTACATATATATATATCAGTGGTTTGCTACAAACAATATACATTCATTCATTCGTTTTCTACCACTTATCCTCACGAGGGTAGCGGGGTTGCTGGAGCCTATCCCAGCTGTCTACACCCTGGATTGGTGGCCAGCCAATCACAGGGCACATATAGACAAACAACCATTCACACTCACATTCATACCTATGGACAATTTGGAGTCGATAATTAACCTAGCATGTTTCTGGAATGTGGGAGGAAACCGGAGTACCCGGAAAGCATGCAAACTCCACACAGAGATGGAATCAAACTCGGGTATTCTAGCTGTGTGATCTGCAAGATAACCACTCGACCACCGTGCAGCAAGAATATACATATTTTTAAAAATGTGTCATGTGCCAGTTGTGGTATTTCATGAAAACGGGTTATAAAAAATGATTTTGTTTGTTTCTTAGCTGCTCATCTTTAACTGGGCATGCAGGAAAACACAAGAAATCATCATAAATTGAACTTACAGGCAGTTTTATCGCTCACTAACCCGACTAATCTACTGCGTTGTGTGCAAGTGAACTTATTTTTCTTCTTTTCTATCTTCATATGTGCAAGTAAAGATCTTTTTTCACGTCGTATCCTTAACCTTATAGCCAACTTTACACTTTTCTATAGCCGTTCCTCTGCGACTCATCAGTCAGTTTCCATTTGTGTTGCCGTGATTGTAAATCTTAAACATTTTCATCCCAGCCTCTAAAGAAGATGAATAGGCTTACAAGGTTTCCGGTAAGAAAAAGGGTAAGTGAAAGAATAACTGGAGTTGAGGTGGCCGTGATACAAGTAATTGGCCTCTGACAGCTCCTCAGTGGACACCAGCCGAAGCCTGCGGTGCGACCAGGCAGCCTTCAGGTGTCAAAGTATTTATGGGGAAATTTTTTATTTTTTTTTTTCTTCAGCAACATGGACATTTTTTACGAGCTACGAATGCAAGTCTTTTGCTCCTCCTTCGCTTGCATCCCGCCATTACGAAAGAGCCCTCCAGAGATGTGTGCACCCTCTCGCTGCCCATATTCAAATAATTAATCCAAAGCAATTACTCTCCTCCTTCATCTGTCCGTCGGCCCGCTAACAAAACATTTCGACACGTGTCCTCATCACTCCCCTTTAATTAAGGCAGCACTATTTATCACTCCCCTTTAATTATCCTAGCCTGTTTATCAGTCCGCCTTTAATGGAATTGGCACCAGAGAGATACTCGTAGAAAACACTTCCTGCTATGCGAAAAAAAAAAAAAAAAAATCAAGGAAGGGATGAATGCAGAACGTACAGAAAGGAAAGGAAGTGGAGAACCACAGAAGATATAACGTGTTGTTTTCTCTTCCTTTCTTTGCAATCAGGGTGATGGCCGCATTCACGCGCTCCGCTGTGCTTTTGTTCCCGCTTCCGCAGACTCCATGCAGTTCACACCGAGTTCAAACACACACATACACACCAACTAAGATCAAACACACCTCCACAATAGTTCTTTTGTTTTCAGTAACCATGGTTTCTGTCAGGTTTAATGCCTGGCAACATGTGTCACAGGGCAACCACTCACCAAGAAGGGGAGGACATCATGTACACTCCATAACGGCACAAGTGTTTAACCATGAAACTCGTTGGAACAATCGGAGCTCTTATGTTGAGCTTTGTTGAAAGCTTCCAAGACGGTAAGGCAGGTGTCTCAAACTCAATTTACTTGGGGGGGGCACTGGAGCTCGGGTCTGGGTGAGACTGGGCCGCATCAGGTTTTCTTAAAAAAAAAAAAAAAAAAAAAAAACGCATTTATTAAAAACAAAAAAAATTTAAAAACTTCGCTTTGGTTCCAATTTTCTACGAGAAAATCTCTGATAAAACATTCCACTGTTCTCAAATATCTTACTTTTTATTTTTCTACACAAAATAAAATGAAAAATAAATAAACAAATCAAGAATAAAGAAAATCAATCAATCAGTAATAAATAAATAAATATTATAATAATAATAAAACGGCAAATAATAAGGTAGACAATTTTTTTTTCAGATTAAAATGAACAAAGCATTATTAGAGCCCTGTAGACATGACAAAACACGACTATAGTCACATTTATACTCTTTTTATTTACAACATATTGCGCAACTGCAGGGTCTTGAGACACATGCTAACTCGCAAACTAGAGAGCTAGCCACCTAAAACGGTAGCCTTCAAGTTATTTCCTTTAAACTTAAATCGCCAAAAACTTACCACTTCCACACATATAGGGAGGATAACTATTAACAGTTATTTAACCTTTAACATGAACATGAATCAAACGTAATAATTTTTTCTGGGTACATGATACCATACAGCATCCATATCAAACTTGCGCGGGCCGCACTAACATTAAACTTTCATATCAAGGCGGGGGCCTCAAATTAGTGTCCTGCGGGCCACATTTGGCCCGTGGGCCGCGTGTTTGAGACCCCTGTACTACAGATTCTACTAGAATGGCACCCAATAAAATCCAATACTGGGTACCACAATAGTGTATTATCTGTCCTTGATTCTGTAATTACTTTCTTTAGTAAACCCTACTGGGGAAACACTATTGTGTGGGTGTGTGTAGCTTTAATGCTAACAAACTGTTAGCATGTCTTAGAACTGTGTGGTTCCAAGAAGCAATTTATTGAAAACAACCCTTAAACTGTTCATCAGCTGATCAAAACTTAAAAAAGCTAAAAAAAATGGCTTCACGGAGGGCAGCCAAATGTGGCCCGCGGGACACTAGTTTGAGACCCACTGCGCTAAGGTGTCCAGGAAATGTGCTGGAAAGACTTTTGTTTTGCTTCGCCTCACGTGCTGCATATTAACAGACTTGTCCATCAGCCTCTAAGTAGCACAGGCAGGAGAGGGAGGAGAACCCCCCCCCCATGAGAGAGCCACTGAGGGGAGGCAGCTGCGGAATCAGGCCCGCATCGAGAGCTCCTCACCTGGATCTATGTACTCACAGGTTTGCCTCAGCCTGGGAGCAATTTGGCCTATTGGAAATTGTAACCATACGTAGTTTGAACGCGTTGGTCTCTTACCCAATCGCGCACACACTTATTTTTCAGTATGAAGCGCTCCTTAAGAACCTCGACTAAAAACACCAGCCCTTCCCGTAACCTAGACCTAGATCTAATTGTAACTTTTAACATCTCTTTGACGTTGGAGGACCTACAAAAAGCCCTAATAATACTGAATACTGATGTCCTCCCAGTGGTGTGCACACACACACACACACATGCATGCACACTCGCACACACACACACACACACACAGAGGCAGCTAGTTAGGGTCAGAAGTCTGGGTGTCACACCCTGTCATTGCAGATTAAGTTATGCAAAGTGAGGTGGTCGAGCAGCCAACCCCTAGGGCTTAACAAGCAGGAAACACTAATTGGGTCGGCTTGCTGATTGCCATAATTGCTACTGTGTGTGTGTGTGTGTGTGTGTGTGTGTGTGTGTGTGTGTGTGTGTGGGAGGTGGAGACCAAACGACTTGCTTGGTAACACAGCAGCTTTCAGCACAGACCTCGATGCTTGTTTTTGTCTGTCTTGTGATTTCAGCCGACTGTCCAACATCTAAACACCTCCAAATGCTGTTTTTGACCGCCATTAAAAAAAAAAAATTGTAGTATTAAATTTTTTTCCTGTAAGAAATAATAAAATACAGTAAACCTCGGATATATCGGATTCCCACTGGTTTTGTCCGATATAAGCGAAATCCGTTATATGCGTATACCGGAAAATGTCCGTTTTACGCATATATGGGATTTATATCCGGTATATGCGTAAATGGGATTTTATCCGTTATAAAAAGGCACTTCCTTGACTATGTTTCCAATGTACCTGGACGCGCAGGCAACGCTGCAAACGCTGCAAATGACGTCGTATAGCGGCCTGTCACGATTCGGCGAATCGGAGCGCCACGATGCGGCCATCTGATATATGCGAGGGAAATTTAATGGAAATGCATTGGAACGGGACTGGAGATTTTGTCCGAAATAGGCGAAATCCGTTATAAAAAATCCGATATATGCAATGAATTTTTATTGGAAATGCATTACAGAAAAATCGGTTCTTTTTTATCTGTCCGTTGTGAGCGAATTTCCGATATATCCGAGTCCGATATATCCGAGGTTTACTGTAGAATAGAAATCAAAATATAATATTCCAGGGTGACGCACTGTTAATTCGACAGGCAATGTTTTAAGCAACATTTTAACATTTTGTGTGTAAAAATCTAAAAGTGGCGTCACCTCACAGCTCGGAGACCAGGGTTCAATTCCACCCTCGGCCATCTCTGTGTGGAGTTTGCATGTTAAGAAACAACAAGCTAAGAAACAAACAAAATTATGTTTTATAACCCGTTTTCATGAAATATCACAACTGGCACATGATGACACATTCTTTAAAATATGTCTATTCTTGCTGCACGGTGGTGGAGTGGTTAGCTCGCCCGAGTTTGATTCCACCCTCGGCCATCTTTGTGTGGAGTTTGCATGTTCCGTGCATGCGCGGGTTTTCTCCGGGTACTCCGGTTTCCTCCCACATTCCAAAAACATGTTAGGTTAATTAGCGACTCCAAATTGTCCATAGGTATGAATGTGAGTGTGAATGGTTGTTTGTCTATATGTGCCCTGTGATTGGCTGGCCACCAGTCCAGAGTGTACCCCGCCTCTCGCTTCAAGACAGCCGGGATAGGCTCCAGCACGCCTGTGACCCTCGTGAGGAAAAGCGGTAGAAAATGAATAAAAATGTAAAAATTAAAGTGTAAAAATAAGTTTACCACTGTTAATATGAAGGAAGTCGTACCAACAAATCTCGAGGACAGCCTGGGAATAATAATCATGTCAATAATGCTCTTCACCTTTTTCCTTTTGAATACATTTGTTCTTTCATTTTGACAGAAAAATTACGCTGCATGAAATTCTTCTAAACTTGAATATTATCTGATCATGCAACAATAAATTCTGCCAAACAGAAATGAATGCTGCAATGTTTGCTTGTCACCTTGACATTCTCACTTCCCCTTCTCATTTCAAAGCAAGTTATCCATCCATTTCTGATTGTTGAACTGAGATACAATAGTCTTGCTAGATGTGCCGACATCTTGCATGTGAACTTAAAGGGATAGTTCACATTTTTTTGACATGAAGACATCGCCATCAACGGTGTAGCGCATCAACAGTGACTTTTCCCGATACTTCATCCCATAGGAGGAGTTCTGATCAGTTTTGGGTGTTGAAAAAAGTAGGTCCGGCTAATTCAGTGGTCCACACAGCAACTTCATCTATCCAACAGGAATACCACCTCCCTACTTTGTCATGACTTAGTATGTCAAAGTTTTAATATCTTTGATATTATATTATATCTTTGATATTGATATCTTTAATATCAGTCACCATTTGTATGCATTTCGAAATGTTTCAGCATTTTAACTATAATTATACAACTATAAAAACTTACATGATACATAAACATCTTGTAAAGTTGGTGCTCAGCCAAATGTAACGAGTGAAAATAAAACGGCTTGGTGATAAAGTTAAGACAATGCCAAAACTCTACACTACATATGGTGCAGTGCATAATTCGATTCGGTTCGATTCCCCACTCGGGCATCTCTGTGTGGAGTTTGCATTTTTTCTCCCCGTGTGTGGGTTTTCTCCGGGTACTCCGGTTTCCTTCCACATTTCAATAAAAAAAAAAATCTATTTTAAGTTGATTCATATGTATGAGTCTTTCCCGAAGTCAGCTGGGATAGGCTCCAGCATACCCCAGATAAGGATGAGCAGCATAGAAACTGGATTGATTGCTATTGCACTTTATTTCCTGATGAAATGTATTATATTGTAAAAAGGGTGACTTGTGGAAACATTGTGGTACAGTAAACCTCGGATATATCGGATTCAATTGTTCCCACTGGTTTTGTCCGATATAAGCGAAATCCGTTTTATGCGTATACCGGAAAATGTCCGTTTTACGCGTATATCGGATTTATATCCGGTATATGCGTAAAATCGGATTTTATCCGTTATAAAAAGGCACTTCCTTGACTATGTTTCCAATGTACCTGGACTGGAGACTGGAGATTTTGTCCGAAATAGGCGAAATCCGTTATAAAAAATCCGATATATGCAATGAATTTTTATTGGAAATGCATTACAGAAAAATTGGTTCTTTTTTATCTGTCCGTTGTGAGCGAATTTCCGATATATCCGAGTCTGATATATCCGAGGTTTACTGTACACCATGAAAATATATGCATGACTTCTATGGTGAATAATGACAACAGAAAAGGAATCACACAGTATTTTTGACTTTTTGAAATTACAGTCTGTTAGCCGGTAGGCCAAGTAGGGCGTTGCAAATAGTTGAGACACACTTTGTCACAGGATTGGAGTGGGTCATTATTGCTCTGCATATTAAGCCAGAATGTGATTTGATTTTTGTGTAAATCTCCAAAGTAAAACTACTTACTTTTACTTTTACTTTCAATTTCTTTGGCCCACACAAGGGTCAACCTGCAAAAAATAATGCTGTGGATAGTTGCACCTGTGGCAATAAATAACTATAAAACACAATTTTTTGAACCTTTAAACAACGATTAAGCTAATGTAAGGCTTTAAAAAAACTGCAGTTCCCATGATGCTTAGAGTGCACAGTCAGGAAGTAGTACATTTCAAGTGGACGCTATCTGAAAAGTTTGATTAAATGTAGATTTACTACAGCATCGGCTTGGATCACTTGACTGGAGCTAACAAGCAAAGCTGGGAACTTTGTGTGGAAGTAGCATTGCAAGGTTTATAGTGTGTCTTTCTGTGTAAATATACAGAAATGTACATATAAGCCACACCCACCAGAGGTATATTCATGTAAGTTTAATAATCCAGAATTGACGGTAACACTTCTTGCGCTAATTGCTTGCTTCTGTGTGCCCTTCCTTGACACACACACACAAACACACACACACTCGCTATGAGGTGCTAGCTCCCAGCATGGCTAACAATGCCCACAAAGGCAGCGATGGGCCACGTCACTCTGTTACCCGGTCTCTGTGCAAGTGCTCCCAGCAAGCATGCTGGATTTTGGGGTTTAGCGTCCCACTGAGACGGAATAATGAGTGTATGTTTCTAATCTGTGGGCACGGCTCTGTGTGCATGTGTGTTTGTGTGCAATGCCGGAGAATAATGAGTGTGTGTTGCTAATCTGGGCCCATAGGAGAACAGCTCTCCCTGCTCCTCTCACTCTTCTTCCCTCCTCTGCCTCACTGGATGGAGGCTAATTTAGCTTCGGCTTTGATGCCTTCTCCTGCGGGCCTGCGTTTCCCCATATCCAAATGCGAGGATTAGCCGGGTTTTATTCTCCAAAGCCCATCTCATCCACTCTCCCTCTCTCTGTCTGCTTTGCCGTCTTCCCGACCCTTGGAAACAGTGGCGAGGACTTAACAACCTGACAACAACTGCTTTGTTGTTGTGTTTTTGTGTATCGGTTGTTAGCTGAGGCGCTCAACCTTTTGTGGGTCTTGTGTTTAGCTGGTGCGTTCGGGGGATAATTGTCAATAGGGAGTTGGATCTCGGGGAGATTTAGCAGGGATGACAGCGAGTCAGGATGAGTTTTAGGAGAGAAGCGAGGATGGAAACAGTTTCAGTCTTGTTCATTACGAGAAATAATGGAAAATGATGCGCACCTAAAGTATGTCTCTGGGTGACATCACCTGCATGTTTGTGTGTTTATATCTGTGTGTGTTTGAGAAAGACAAAAAACGTAAACGTAAAACTCTTTGTGGAGACAGGGACTGTCACTTCTGAGTGTGTGTCTGATGAAAGTGAGTGTTAAGCATGCTCCCATAGAGACGTACACATACACATACACACTCAGATTGGGAGTCTCTTGCTGATCTTTCAATAGATTTGCAAATGGCGCCTCTGAGACTCTTCCGCTCCTCATATACACACACAAAGGTACGTGTGTTAAGGCACACACAATAACATCAACGGTGCTTATAGTGTCTAACTGATAATGATGGGAGATGAGAATAAAAACGTATAGTATACACTGGACAACAGGCGATATGGAACTTAGACCTTATATCTCAATATTTTTGGGAAAACAATGTGTGTGTCAAAAATGTCTGTCTGAGGAGCTGGTCAATATGTTACTAGCATAAGAAAGCCAATATCAATATCTTCTTTATTGAAAATTCAAAATGAGCCCATATTAGTCTTATATTAGTCTTATTAGTCTTAAGTTGTTTGCGGCATTTGTTTTGCGTGTGATTGTCGTGTTGTGGCTTTGGGACTCTCTTTCCTCGATTGGCCCGTGATTGAGAGTGACCTGTGACCTTTCCGGCTCTATGGAATTTCATACATGACGCGCCTGTGATCCTCTGACCTCGGACGAGCTGCGTGCTGATTCTATTGGCTGAAAGGCTCCCTGTGCCTCCCAACCAAGTGCCGCCAGCCAGAATCAAGCAGTCAAAGGTCGAGATGTGGAAATGAGGCGATTGAGCACGGCCAGTCTCTTACAGCAAAGGCACAATAGCATCTTTCTGTGTGCATGACAGAGATGCACACAGAGAGAGAAATACAGTGTACACAATACAAAGACATAAAAAGTCATCTAAATCCATGGGTTCTGAGAAAAAGAAATTCATGAGAAAAATTAAGAACCATGCTTTTACATTTTTTTGCACTTCAACAGAGCAACACAAAATGTTGCTTTCACTTGAATTGCACTTTTCGACATTCAAGGTAGTCAAAGCATTAGCTCATACACCTACTGATGCAACATCAGCACCAACTGGGGATTGTTTTTTTTGCCAAAGGATGCTTTTTCTCATCAATCAGACCAGTCACCTTTACGTAATAGAAAAATAATTGGTAAATTACCAAAATCATATAATTTTTCTTTGCTGTCGCAGCTTTATTGATCTTCTTCATCTTTCTCTTTGGGCGTTTCCCTCCAGGGGTCATCACAGCAAATCAATCTCCTCTTCTGCATCTGTCTCTTTCACACCAACTACCCTCATGTCTTCCTTCACTACATCCATAAACCTCCTCTTTGGTCTTCCTCTACGCTTCCTACCTGGCAGCTCTTCTCTGGACATGTCCCAACCATCTCAGTCTGGCCTAAAGGACTTTATCTCCAAGGCCTCAAACATGTAAAGTCCCTCTGATGTACCCTTTCCTGATCCTATCCATCCTGGTCACTCCCAATGAGAACCTCAGCATCTGCATCTCTGCTACCTCCTGTTCTGCTTCCTGTGTTTTTGTCTAGACCAAACAACATGACTGGTCTCCTTTCATTTTAGCAGAAACTCTTCTATAACACATCGCTTTTCATCCACCCGTTCCATCCTGCCCACGCTTCTTCACCTCCTTATTTTATATTTAAGGCTTACAGTAAATACAAAAGTATTACAGTAAATGCTCTCAGCTAGCAGCTGTTACTAAATACAGTGTATAAGTATACAGTAATTGTGATGTTGCAATTGTTGTTATGTCTCTCTGATGTACTCATTCCTGATCCTATCCATCATGGTCACTCCCGATGAGAACCTCAGCATCCGCATCTCTGTTACCTCCAGTTCTGCTTCCTGTCTTTTACTCAGTGGCACTGTCTCAGTTTCATTGATCATTATTAAATATCATAACTCCTCCTCTGTTTGCTAACTTGATAACAACCTTTGAGATGCCCCCCCGAGAATGTCTAGGTGGTGGCTGCATCAAAGTCACTGGTATAAGTGACTGGTCCACCGGTTGGTTAACATATTGTACATAATAATGTTCAAGTATAAAATAATATAGTAAGCTTTATATGACTTTATATGACTGCAAATGCAATCTCCAAAAGGTGAGTTTCGGCACACTTTTTGAAGGTAACTCTGTCTCTTAGGAATAACATGCAAAGCACAAGGTTTAAAAATGCTGTCTCCATTTGCTTTTAGCGTCTGGGCCATTTTTTATCATATTTTTTTGGAATTTTACAAATGGGCGTCACAATCTGATCAATTTAATTGTTGACTTTGCTTCAACAATAACATCCCAGGAGTAATAAATGGGCTGTTGATCACAGTGGTAAGACTTTATTCCCGATCACCTCGCCACCTAAAAAAAGGGCCTTTGGGATTATAGGAACTTTAAAGATAAAAGTGTCAGTGTCCAAGCCGTCCAAAACTTGCCGTGATGCTCTTTGAACCTGAACTTTACTTCAGAAACCGTACATAAGACGTACGCGCAAGAAGTCTACTCTTTGTCAAAGTGACATTTTCCCCATCTGAGTCTTAAGGTTGAGAGGCTGTCAGCAGTGGCAGAACCTGGCTTCGGAGGAGCCTTGATCAAAGCCCACATATACCAAACATCTCATCTCCTAGCGCCACTCAGCCTGTGACACGACTACAGGACAGGCTGACAGCAGACGACTTTACCACCTCCTTCTTTCTTCACAGGTGTCCTCTGAAACAGGCGGGTAGAGACAACTAGAGCGGTCAACCTTGTTCTTCTTGTCGAGATGACAGCTAAAAGTCGAGTTCGTCTCAACTCGCAGCAGCGGTGACAAAGTTCCGAGCCATTTCCAGCCTCCACACGCCGATACACCCCTTAGAAATAAAGCTGCATCCAACTCCGCCTGCCCTTCACTCCATCACTCCACCCGCAAATCCCTTTCCACAACATGCTTTTTTTCTGTTGCTTCTCTTGTGGGATTACTTTTTGGCGGTGGGAGAGGGGGGGGGGGGGGCGGAGCGCCGGAGCGCCGGAGAGAGAAGAGAAAGTCCAGAAAAGGAGCCCTAAAATAACTGTCATGCGAGTGGACAGGCAGTGATTAAGGATTTAACTGATCATCCTGGAGGCTGACAGTGAACCAGCTATTATCTAGCAGGAATCAAACGCTGCTCAAAGCCCTGGGAGGCTCTGCGCGCCCCTCAGCATCTCTCAGCTCCTCTCTGAGGCCTGGTCGACATGAAAGGAGACGTCAGGGTCTGGCAGCTGACAAGCCACTCTGTTCGTGCGTGTGTGTGTGTGTGTGTGTGTGTGGAAGACTTAAGTAATAAGATCTTTATTTTGGCCGTTACCTCAGGGACCGTTGATGTGTGTTGCGGGGATGTGCGGTGAAACACAAAGACCCATTCTGTAAACTGTTTGTTTATGTGGGAACCGCGTACAGTATATTGCAAATTGGAGTACATAATTCATCGATTAAAATATCACACAAATCTTAAGACAATAATTGTGAGAATGTGTGTGAAAAATAGCAAATTGCTGTTGATTCATGTTGATCGCAATGTTTGTGTTCTTCCTCATCAAAGATCTTTCCATGACTCAAGAGGCTTTACACTTGATCCTCCTGATCTCCGAACTCAACTCGGGGCTTCTGTACGTGTGAATGTGTGCACACCGTATGCACATGTTAGGGAATCTGCTTGAAAAGTTAGAAGTCCCTAAATGCAACACCATCACACGCTGTCACAATCACACATTTAGTGAGACCTCAGCTCGGTGAGTATCTAACACACTTTTATTACCTAATTTCATAGACTAAGGTGGCGCAGGTGCGCCGACGGGGTGTGGCCAGCGCACCCTGCAAATTTTACTGAGCAGCGCAGTCAGGCGCAAGTGGCAAAAAGAAGGTATGAGAGAGTTTAACACAGACGAGTGTAATCTTAACCAATCAAATGACCGCCTCTCATTGCCTTTAAATGCGCATCAGCGGCACACCACGATGCGCATCATGCAAATATATCCAGTCAGATTTTAACAACTAACTTTACATTAATCGTTGTTTTTAGTTGTTATTAATTATTAGTTTTCTAATGGGTCACTTTAACTGTTTCCATAAAGTCTGTGATGCGTTTTGGCTTATTTGTGATTGGATGGTTACTAAGTGGAGAGGGGGTGGGGGGGATGGGGGGCAAAGAAGTAGAACCTTGTGATTTATTTCTGCCAGAATTCTCTCTTCTAAAATGTTGATTTGGGGTGACAAGCAATTTTTTTAGGGGGGCATTGTACCCCCACAGCGCCCCGATGTAGGGTCAGCCCCGGTTGGCATCATACTTTTAGAGTTCCCGTTATGCGTGACATTTATGATCTGACATCAGACGTGATGGGACAATTCATACAAAAATGTACTTGCTGGTTCAGACCCTTACATTAAATTGCATTTTTTCCACTGAAATGTGCACGACACTCTGAAAAATCTGCCTGTGAGGTTTTGGTGACACAAGGTGCGCTTCGCCTGCGCCAAGAATAGACCAGGTCGGAGCTCGTGAGTTTTGTCACAAAATTGTCTCCTCGGGCTTTGACCTCCCCTGGTGCGTCACCATGCCCTTCACTGCGCAGTCCAGTTGACCAAATTGGCTGCGCATCGTGGTGCGCTGGGCCCTTTCAAGCTCAAGCGCCATGAAATTAGAGCCCAATGTCATCAAACCTCACCTTTATGCATTCACATCCAGCATTTGGAAACAACGATGAGGTGAAAGAAAAACGGCATAAATTGAAGTCAATTTGTGGAAGCATCAGAAAAACTTTCACAGCTGTGGTGCATTCAAGGACCCCTGAACAATGCATATGAAACTAAACTACATAAACATGCAAAACTATAGGCTTCTAACAGTAAATGCAAATACCCTTATGTGCAACTTTTAAAAGCGTTCTAACTAATCAGTTCATGCGTTTCGAGTGTGACCGTGAACAGGAAGTTACAAAAAAAAAACAAAGCACTGAAACTTAATTTTACATAGAACTATAAATTGTATGACCCTTTGAATCTCTGATGAATAAATGTATTATTTCACAGCGACTTCTAAAATATTTGATGAGAAATATCGTGGATGCAACAAACCCTGACATCTGTTGACCGACTGTCAGTCAAAACAATTGCACTTGTCGGCGACTTGTCCTTGCACCGAGTAAAAACGGCTTTACATATGAATATAAACTTGGTAACTCACATTGAATTCTTCTGAATCACTTAAAGCAGGGGTCTCAAACTCAATTTACTTGGGGGTGACTGGAGCTCGGGTCTGGGTGAGACTGGGCCGCATCAGGTTTTCCAAAAAAAAAAAACAAAAAAAAATGCATTTATTAAAAACAAAAAAATTAAAAAAACTTTGCTTTGGTTCCAATTTTCTACAAGAAAAGCTCTGATAAAACATTCCACTGTTCTCAAATATCTTACTTTTTATTTTTCTACACAAAATAAGATGAAAAATAAATAAACAAATCAAGAATAAAATCAATCAGTAACAAATAAATAAATATAATAATAATAATAATAATAAAACGTCAAATAATAAAAACTTAAGAAACCACTTTTAGTTGGTGGGTAGACAAATTATTTTTTCAAATTAAAATTAACAAAACATTATTAGAGCCCTGTAGACATGACAAAACACGACTATAGTCACATTTATACTCTTTTTATTTACAACATATTGCGCAACTGCAGGGTCTTGAGACACATGCTAACTCGCAAAACTAGAGAGCTAGCGACCTAAACGGTAGCCTTCAAGTTATTTCCTTTAAACTTAAATAGCCAAAAACTTACCACTTCCACACGGATAGCGAGGATAACTATTAACAGTTATTTAACCTTTAACATGAACATTAATCAAACGTAATAATTTTTTCTGGGTACATGATACCATACAGCATCCATATCAAACATTAAACTTTCATATCAAGGCGGTGGCCTCAAAGTAGTGTCCTGCGCGCCACATTTGGCCCGTGTGCCGCGTGTTTGAGACCCCTGACTTAAAGCGTCACATTGCATGAAATTTCTCAGAATCATCAAGGGCTCAACTCTTTTTTTTTTTTTTTTTTGCTGTATTCCGTATACAATGCGGGCACAAACTCTGACATTCCCAAGGAATATGAGTGCTGTGCTTCTTCCCGAAGTCCCCTCACACATTAGACCAGCTCTAATAATAAAAAGACAGCAGAGTCAGGGTGGATCCTTTGAGTGTTCAGTCGAGGGCGTGTGACCCACTTATCCGTTCCTCGGGCTTTGACTGGGCCTCTGGGTTAACCTACTTACTCACTCCCTAGGCTTCTACCGGGCCCCGGTGTGAAGGCCGGTTCTTTTTTTCCTCATCAGACAACCGTGCGGCCATTGATGATACACAACAGTACACTCCGACCGTCTTTGAACAAAACTGTACACACTGTACTCAATCGTTTTGTTAAACTTTTGGGAATGTTTGCCATATCGACGCACCGGCTAGTGTAAGATTTTTATTTTTTCTTTTCGTGTGAGTCTGTATCTGTGTGCATATCGGCTCGACAATCTCTCTCCGTCTCCTCCGCCATCAAACTGCATTTGCATTTTAATTATGTCAATGTTTGTTCAAAAGCATGACAGGCGCTCAAACATGACAAAATGGAAATAAGGGACTTAAACTGAGGGAATTACAGCCCATTCGTACATGTTTTTGCATGACACTAACATAATGTAAGTCCCAGTGTCCCGCATGTGAAAACCCTCCGTTGTCACGCCTCAGAAGTGAGGAAGAGGAGGAGGGGGGAACAAAAAGGGGCTCGGCAGTCGTACCTGAAGAGGAAGAAATCTATTATCTGTTATCAGATTTCACAGCTTTATTTTATGATTTGCTTTCGCAAAACTTTGATGTGGTGAACTTCTGTCCTTTGCTTCCTCGATTTCTTTATTTCTTTCAAATATGGGCTGCTGTGGCAATATGGGTTGTCATTCGGAATTTTCTGTCAGTATAATTGTTTCCTTCCATGTCATAATAGTGACTAAAATAGTGACTAACAGTATGGGTTTTTATGTATATGGATTTTAATATAGTATTTATAACTAACATATCCACAACTATTTTAATCAGTCAGTGAATCATGAGTAATCACCATTTTTCATGTATGTGTAATATATACCCATTTTGTATTGTATTTTATATTGAAAAAAATATTTTTTAACAGCCCCAAATTAAGTGAAAATTTAAATCAGGCTATAAGATAACACACAATTAAACTACCGCATTATTAAAAAACTCAATACATTAATAAATGATTGTTTTTGTGGTTGACTATATGTACTATTCTCAGTGTCTGTAATGTTACATTGATGAGACGTGACATTAAACATGATAAAGTGGAAAAAAAAAAGTTATCCTCCCATTCCATGTGGAAGTGGTAAGTCTTTGGCTTCCCCACTCCGCTTGAAATCTTCCTTAATTTCAGAAGGAATTAATTGTAAAATAATGGGAACCGAATAACCAGACTATAATAAAGTTTACCAGACATACGTGTTGAATTTGACTCAGTATATCTTTACCTTATATACCTTTCTGTATACCTTGTTTATAGAAGTTCATTTATTCCTGACCCAACCACACTAAATAAATTTTGCGATACACTGTTCACTGATTCACTGTTAAAATTTTTTATATTTGTATACTTTGAGCATAGAAAACCTGTTTATGACTTTCTAAATATTTTTTAACATAAAAAACATCGCCCTGTAGAGATGAAATACACATTGCTCAACTTTTATGCTGCAGGGATTTGACACGGCTGCGAGCGAGCAAGCTAGTGAGCTAACCAGTTAGCCTCAAATTTATTTATTAAAAAATGAAGAAGCAAAAAACTTACCACTTCCACATGGAATGCGAGGAGAACCTTTTTTCACACTGTCGGACATGCCATAGCTGACTTCGTACATTGTTAAGGTCATGTGATATATAATGGAACCATGACTGTACATTAGCTCTTTTATTAAATGCAAACACGAGAGTTGCAGACTCTCGATCTGGAGAGCACAGGTGTAAACAGTGACATGAGTTATGACTGGATTCCGCTTCCACTGCTTTGGTTTCATTGTGTGGGCTCACAGGCACAATGTCATGGCTTACTGCCACACTTGAATAGAGCATCGTTAACATTCCTCACAACACCTGTGCCTCCCACTTCATGCCGCAAATCACAAATCTAACATGAGAGTGAACTCTCGGGCATTCAGGAAAGCATTCAATGCCCATGAAGTTGCACAAAAACATACATTTCATGAGACTTCAGATTGGTGTGTTTTGCTTTTTCTTTGGCTTTTTTTTTGTATTTCTTTGTAATGACGTGATGGCAAACAGGAAAAGCGTGATAATGCCCATAGAAGTAGAAATTGAGACAGCAATACTGTGTCCTGTCCAAAGTGGTTCGGTCTATATCCTGGTGTCAATACAGCTTAGTCATAAATAATAATACAATAATACAGTACCACATATTTTTCACCCATCCTACCAGCACCCTCCAAACCGCTCATCACCTTTTGCACCCTCATCCTCCACCCTCGATGCGGTGCGGTGAGTGGCAGAGCCAGGATGGTACTTCTGTTGTGTCTAATAAATGTTGTTGTATTGAGCCCACAGGGAAACCCTACTCCGTTCTGGCGGCCATTACTCTCTAATAGCCAGATGATGGGGGAGACACACACAGAGACTGTCACAGAGAGGCTGATCTACTGCCTTGCTGTGTGTGTGTGTGTGTGCATGCATACATGCATGCATGCAGATGTATGTGTGTATGTGTGACATAGAGGCTGATATACCACCCTGCCCCCTGGGCAGAGAAGGAGGTGGGGTGTAAGGTGATGGCAGTAACTCACTTGCAACCTGATCAAGCGGCGATAAATCCTCTGAAGCCATCCTGTTTCCTGACGCACGCAAACTGGCGTTTGCACACACACACACACACACACACGAGTCGCGCTCTAACCTGCTCAACCCTACGGGGGGGCGTTGAAAAAGATACGTGCATCACTTAAACTGTCCCCGAAAGTATGTGCGTTACCACACAGGACCAATGTTTTGGTTCTCGTAAGCATTTTATTTGAGTCCTTTCATGCTTTTTTTCTGTGACTTAAAGTGAACCTATTATGCTTTTTTTCCACTTTTCTGACCTATAAATGTAGTTAAAATGTCGTATTCTCGTGTTAAATGTTTCAAATAACGAGGTAACGAGGTTACGAAGTGAGCCCTCAAAGATGAAAACACTCGGTTTCAAAAGGCGTGGTAAAACTGCCCCCTTTGTGATGTCACAGAGGGACGAACTTCCTTATATGGTTCATGGTTAGGATGCACTTTGGAAGTAAATACAGCTGGAATAGGTGCAGATTCTGCAAAATCGTATTTATTATTGCGTGTAACTGCTCTATAGGAGAACACAAATCAATACAAAGGGTAAAAAAATTAGCACTTTTCTGACCTATAAATGGAGTTAAAATAATGTTTTCTCGTGTTAAACAATGCCAAAGTTTCCGATAATGAAATTTGCTCACTTGGAAGTGAGCCCTGAAAGAAGTTTGGGATGGGTCAAAACGCTTGGTTTTAATAGGCGGGGTAAAGCTACCCCTTTGTGATGTCACACAGAGGCTATCTTCCTTATATTGCATTTTAATGCATCGTTTATTCTGTTTTTACTCAACTCTATTTTTTATTTCTTCTTTTTTTTTTTTTACTGTAAAGCGTCTTTGAGTACTCTGAAAAACGCTATACAAATAAAATTTATTATTATTATTATATGGTTCATAGTTAGGAAGCACTTTGGGCTTGGGACCAATCACAGCGCGGAGTAGGCATGCCAGGAGGCGGGACATGGGTGGAATAAATTAAAGCAAAAAAATCTAAGCAAATACAGCTGGAATAGGTGCAGATTCTGCAAAATCGTATTTATTATTGTGTGTAACTGCTCTATAGGAGAACACAACTCAATACTATAAATGTAGTTAAAATGATGTTTTCTCTTGTTAAACAATGCCAAAGTTTCCGATAATGAAATTTGCTCATTTGGAAGTGAGCCCTGAAAGAAGTTTGGGATGGGTCAAAATGCTCTGTTTCAATAGGCGGGGTAAAACTGCCCCTTTGTGATGTCACAGAGAGGCTACTTTCTTATATTGGGCTTGTGACCAATCACAGCACGGAGTAGGCATGCCCGGAGGCGGGACATGGGTGGAATAAATTAAAGCAAAAATCAAATACAGCTGGAATAGGTGCAGATTCTGCAAAATCTGAAAAGTTTTCTTTGCGGGTTATTGTGTGTAGCTGCTCTACAGGACCATAACTCAATTTTAAAAAATGAGCAAAATTCAATTCAATTAAAAAAAATGAGCATAATAGGTCGGTTTTAGACTTTCTTGCAGAAGTAAACTGGCACAAAGTTTTCAGAAAGATATCTTTGCTCCTGGAATCACAGCAGTACCAGGAGTTGAATAGGAGTTTGAGTAATTTTCATCGACTAAAGGTTGGTCAAATTTTGTCTTGAGCTCAGGCGTTGGAAAGATCTTTCCTGGCGGCTATATTTTTAAGCGGATGTATTGATGTTATTCTCACTTCCATTAACTCTCAAGGACAATTTGAGATGGCTTAACCAGTTCCTTTTCTGTCAACAGTTCTCTTTTGTGTTTTTGTGTAATGTTTGTGGAAAGACGTTGTGGGTATGCTGTGATCATTTGTGCTTAGACATTTAATTTGAAAGATAGCAGCTTTTTTTTTTTCTCCCGTTCCCTTGAACCTTTATGTGTTTGTTATCCGAGTTTGGTTGAATAAAACTATTTAAACTTTTCAAGCATACATCCGCTATGGACGATGCGGTCTTGTTTCCATACTGAATACGATAATGTCCTTAATAAATTACCAACTGTCAAAACAGATTTGCTCTTAACAGGAGCGTAGTGGTTGTCAATATTTTTTTTTTTTTCCATGAATGGGCGTACACACACATGCAAACAGCCAGGCATCAATACACACATAGAGCTCTGCAAACAAAGAAATCATACAGGGATTGGACTGCACAAGGACACCAGCCCACTTCAGCTACAATGGGACTAACCTTAAGAATACTGGTCCTTTCTCCTCTTTGGAGCTGACAAGTTTTTTTTTTTGAATACTTATAGAAATCACAAATACGCAAACATTACTTGGCCTTTTCTCAAACAAACCTTGTCGCTATAAAAATAAATATTATTTATTTTCTGAATTAATTTTTATTCCAGCTTTGTCCGTACGCCACACAAGGATGGCTGGCTGACCCAACCCAGCGAGGAAAACAAACTGTAACCCGACAATAGGCCTCATTGGTTTGTACTGCATAGCAACCTGGCATTAAAAAACACAACAAAAAGTAAACTTTTTTTCCCAACTGATGCAATAGTACAGCTTTATTCTGGTGGGAGAATATTCGCTAAAATGTAGTTGGTTTTATTTCATTTGAACATGCATCAGATTACAATTGAATGCATCCCATAATCAGTTCACAGTTCCACATGTCCGAAAGGAGTAGGAAGAAGCAAAGCTTATTAAATCCTACCCCTCCATCTGGTACTTTTACAATCAGTAACTGTTACATTTGTTCACTTCCTGCTTTCCTAATATAGTTTAATTTATTTTTTGTTTTTTTGTCACGCACCGAAGTACGAGGTGATATGACCATACAATGACATAATGGGTACCATAGTAACTGTCGAAGTATTGGATGACATTTTTAGGTAATTGGTTATTTTTAGCCTTATGCATTATTTTAGCTGTTTGAAGATGAACTATATCAGAAAGTTTAAGTATTTGTGATTTTAGAAATAAGGAGTTAGTATGTTCTCCGTAGGCGCCATTATGAATTATCCTTACTGACCTTTTTTGCAGTACATTTAGCAAGTGAAGATTGTTTTTATGGTTATTACCCCAGTTCCACATGTCCAAAAGGAGTAGGAAGAAGCAAAGCTTATTAAATCCTACCCCTCCATCTGGTACTTTTACAATCAGTAACTGTTACATTTGTTCACTTCCTGCTTTCCTAATAAGTTTTTTTATTTTATTTTATTTTTGTGGCTGCACGGCGGTCTAGGTCTAGCGCGCAGACCTCACAGCTAGGAGACCAGGGTTCAATTCCACCCTCGGCCATCTCTGTGGGGAGTTTGCATGTTCTCCCTGTGCATGCGTGGGTTTTCTCCGGGTACTCCGGATTCTTCCCCCATTCCAAAAACATGCTAGGTTCATTGGCGACTCCAAATTGTCCATAGGTATGAATGTGAGTGTGAATGGTTGTTTGTCTATATGTGCCCTGTGATTGGCTGGCGACCAGTCCAGGGTGTACCCCGCCTCTCGCCTGAAGACAGCTGGGATAGGCTCCAGCACCCCTGCGACCCTCGTGAGGATAAGTGGTAGAAAATGAATGAATGAATTAATTTTATTTTTATCACAAACCGAAGTACGGAACAGTTACGGAAGTATCAGTAACTGTTACATTTGTTCACTTCCTGCTTTCCATAATACAATTTAAAGTTTTTGGTTTGTTTTTTTTTTTATTTTTTTATTTTTTGTTCCGTACCGAAGTAGGAGGTGATATGAGCATCCAATGCCATGATGGTTACCATAGTAAGTGTCAATATAGTAATATATATAGCACATCATGACTGGTTCAAGACTCTTCATCCTTGTATTTAGCAAACATCAACTGCTTGTATTGTTTCTTGAATTGGCTCATCGTTGTGCATTGTTTGATTTCCTTACTCCATCCATTCCATAGTTTGATTCCACATACTGAAATACTATGACTTTTTAACGTAGTCCTAGCATAGAAGTGTTTCATCGACCTTACAGTGAAGGCCTCAATGCGGTCTAGCTGTTAGTCATTGGTGATGCATGAAATAACTTTGAACAGGACGAGGGGGGGACGTGAATCTCCGTGTGGGGTCACACGATTGTGTGTTTTCCTCTGTCTGGCCTGTGACAAGACTTTCATCGTAAAGCTCTTGTCTTACCCGAGGATTAGATGGATGAGACATTGATTGACAGATATTCCTTTGTTCCTCCTTTCCCACCTCAAGGAACACCATGTTTGGGGTTATACAGGAGCACAGGCGGGAAAAGTTGTACAACAATACACCCGAGATACAGCGGGTCCGATGACAGGTGAGGTCTCCTTGAATTTGTTTGTGCTCAAGCCCGCACTGGTGTAAATGTGTTTCGTATGTGCGTGATTGTGTGTTGCTCGGTAAAGTGTGTCCGCATATGCAAGTGTACGTGTCAAGGAAAGGGAAAAGGTGTGTGCGGGTGCATGCTGAGCCTTGCTGTCAGTCCCTGCCATGTTTTACAGCCCGTGTGCTCGGCGCAGTGATTAGAGCTGTCGACTCTGATGTGATGACATGAGCTGAAACTGCAGCAGGGGCGGCTACGAGTAAAGAAAGACAGGCGGCAAGATGCTGAGGGTCAGGCGGGGATCAGAGGGGGGGGGGGGGGGGGGGGGGGGGTTTGAGAATGGGATTTGACCTTGACAAAAATTGTTAGTAACAAATGTTTACTGGAAGTCTACGACACCTGGAATAGTGCAACATTGTGCTAGTTCGGAATTCAGAATCATTACTCTTGCGTCGAGCTGTTTTCATTCTTCAGTGACAGTGTGAAAAAAAATCATTTCATAACTAAAATCTAAAAATAAACAACTCGTTTATTTCAGTTAATTGTTTCCACACCCAACTGTAATAAGTGAAATTCCTGAAAGTAGGATTTCTTGTTTATCCATCCATCCGTTTAGGGGTCGCGGGTGTCTTTGGGCGAGAGGCGGGGTACAACCTTTAAACTGTATTATGGAAAGCAGGAAGTGAACAAATGTAACAGTTACTGATACTCCAGTAACAGTTACTGTACTTCGGTACGTGATAAAAATAAAATTCATTCATTCATTCATTTTCTAGCGCTTGCGGGGGTGCTGGAGCCTTTCCCAGCTGTTTTTCGGGGCGAGAGGCGGGGTACACCTTGGACTGGTGGCCAGCCAATCACAGGGCACATATAGACAAACAACCATTCACACTCACATTCATACCTATGGACAATTTGGAGTCGCAAATTAACCTAGCATGTTTTTGGAATGTGGGAGGAAAACGGGAGAACATGCAAACTCAACACAGAGATGGCCGAGCGGGGAATCGAACCTGGTTGTGTGGCCTTTGCGCTAACCACTCGACCACCATGCAGCCCATTTTTTCTTTAAAATGACTTTTTTTAATGGTTAGAACATAGAAACATGTTTTATATAGTATCCTTTTAAATATGGCTATTGACATGATTAGAGACCTCTATGCATGAATAGCACCCACACAGTAAACCATTATTCAAGACATACATAAATCTCTGGTGTGCGTGTGATTAAATGTGTGTGTGTGTGAAGGACAGGAAGTGACATCGTTCAGAGTTGAGTCTTAGCTAAGCACAGGTTATTGCTGCAACAGTAGCCTGTGTTATGATTATGATTGGGATTATTATTATTATTATTATTCATTTGTCTATATGTGCTCTGTGATTGGCTGGCGACCATTCCAGGGTGTACCCCGCCTCTCGCCCGAAGACAGCTGGGATAGGCTTCAGCACCCCGCAAATGCATGAATGAATGAATTATTATTCCTGCTGTGAATAATGCTATCAAACCTGCAATAAAAGTCTGTTGTTTATGTCACTGAACATTACCGACACCTAGTGACCAGTATAGAATACTACATTCACAATTTGAATGCATCTTATTAATGCCTTGTATTTGTATTTTACTTCATTCAGCCATTTTATGCTTAATATAGGCCAAAAATATGTCAATTTTATTGTATTTTAATTTTATTTAATTTTATGAAAATATGCATTTTGTTTAAACAAACACCCCTGGCACTTCTTTCCCTGTCCCTTACTCATCCAATCAGCGATAAGAAAAAAGTCTAGATGCATTCACAGACTTGCGGTGAGTCGGATATTTCAAACTCTTTACGAAAAGGCACATTTTGTGCACTTTGGTGTAAAAAAAATGGAAGCTGAAGCAGAGCCGTGGGTTGCTGACCCTGGCATGGACATTTTCAATTCACACGTCTGAATTCCAGTGGCTTAAAAAAAAGTTTTTTCACAAAGAGAATTCACATGCGTTGGCCCCCATCTTTTTCACCTCTTGTGTGCCCCAATTCCATATGTTCCTCATCGGGGCCGAAGGGAGGAAAAAAATGTCCACATGGGAAGGGGAGGGTGCTATGCTGGGCCTGTTTGGGTTTAATGTCTGCTCCTGCCCTAATAGAGGATAAATAAACACTGCCCTGTTGCGGGGTGCGCGGCCCCTATAGACACACACACACACACACACACACACATTACCTTCTACTTGAACGTCCAGTCAAAGCTAATACAGCAGAAAATGGTTTGCTCCCTGTCCTCCCTGTGTGCTGATGCTGTTATTACTGCAGCTTAATAAGGCCCAGATGCCTAATATTAGACATAATCTGTCAGAATAGTTTTGTTTATGTAATTTAATTTTTCCAGGCAGTTGTTTCCAATTAGCTTGTTTAAAAGTTTTAATTGAATTAAATGATAGAGATACACATGAAGAAAAATAGCAAAATAAAAAAAAAAGCTATCTGGACCAAAGCCAAAGTAGACATGTGGGAACAATGCTGTTTTTGGCTGTGTGTGTGTGTGTGTGTGTGTCCATGTGTGTGTGTGTATATGCAAACGCCATGATACACACCTATCATTAACGCGCTCCCATTATTGGCGAGCCACTCAGAAGTGAGAGCGGCAGTGTCTCTGGTAATTATGACGTTATGAGGTGGCAATTACATTGAAATGTGTTTGACTGTCAAACGCCCACTACAGTGACATGACAGCCTGCAGAGATGAGCATAAAATGCTTGTAATAGAGAGCATGAAAGAAACAATGGAGAGGATTGCTTTGAGTTGAAATGGATTCAGACGCGATGTGAGATACTTGATCTCGCTTGTGATACGGAAAACATACAAGTTACAATTTTCTATGCAATCATTTTCCTTAGTAATTAGCGTAATTCCATTTTTTGCCACCGGGGGCAAGAGTGAGTGAATATAAATCCGTCCATGCATCCTGCAGGTCATACTTTTGGCTGGACTGCATATAATAGTAATGGTAATGGTTTTATTTCATTTGAACATGCATCAGATCACAATTGAATGCATCACATAATCAGTTCCCAGTTCCACATGTCCAAAAGGAGTAGGAAGAAGCAACATTTATTAAATTCTACCCCTCCATCTGGTACTTTTACAATCAGTAACTGTTACATTTGTTCACTTCCTGCTTTCCTAATATAGTTTAAGTTTTTTTTTTTTAATTTTATTTTATTTTTGTGGCTGCACGGCGGTCTAGGTCTAGTACGCAGACCTCACAGCTAGGAGACCAGGGTTCAATTCCACCCTCGGCCATCTCTGTGTGGAGTTTGCATGTTCTCCCCGTGCATGCGTGGGTTTTCTTTTCGGGTACTCCGGTTTCCTTCCACATTCCAAAAAAAAACATGCTAGGTTAATTAGCGACTCCAAATTGTCCATAGGTATGAATGTGAGTGTGAATGGTTGTTTGTCTATATGTGCCCTGTGACTGGCTGGCCACCAGTCCAGGGTGTACCCTGTCGCCCAAAGATAGCTGGGATAGGCTCCAGCACCCCTGCGACCCTCGTGAGGATAAGCGGTAGAAAATGAATGAATGAAAATGAACTATATCAGCAAGTTGAAGTATTTGGAGTTAGTATGTTCTCTGCAGGCGGCATTATGAATTATCCTTACTGACCTTTTTTGCAGTACATTTAGCGAGTGAAGATTGCTTTTATAGTTATTAACCTATATTTCCACACAATAAGTAAGATATGGTAGAACCAGAGAGCAATAAAGAGTGTGGAGTGATTTCTGATTAAGAACAAATTTTGCTTTCTTCAATACTGAAATATTTCTGGCCACCTTATGTTGTATATTTGTAATATTTTCATCTATTGTGATCCCCAGAAATGTATTTTCGTTCACCCTTTCAAATGTCCATACCGTCTATTTATATTTGCTGGTGCGTGTCCTTTCTGCTGTTAGCAAACAGCATGATTTTAGTTTTATTTAGGTTCCAGGACAATCTATTATATTATCATCAAACCATCTTTTTAGTGTGACCATTTTTTCTCTGACCTTTGTAATGATTTTGTCTGTACTCCCTCCAGAACAGTACTCACTCATATAGGTGAGTACTGTAGTTTTTCTTGAGGATGTGTTGGTGAATATACATACGCATCGCTGTTTACTTGGCACCTACCCACTGAAAGTATGAAAGGGTTGCCAGTTTTTCCCCTTCCACGGCTTTGTGTGTGGGGTGCGTAGATGGTGCTATGGTGTGGGATGGATTGGGGTGCGGAGGCAACATGTCAAATGCCTCAAAGAAGGAATAGGCCGGTGCATGTCAGAGAGCATTCCAGAGAAGAAAAAAAAAAAAAAAAAAAGACAAGGATCCCTTCAGCAAGCAGGGAAGTGCTGCATGAGTGGCGTTTCATAAACACACACACACATGCACACACACACACACACACACACACGAGCATAGACTCTCCCGGCTAGAAATTGCGCCCCGATGTTTTTTCTCTCACTGGTAACTTTAGTATGGATGATTTAACGCTTAACTGCAATCAGTGTTAAAGCGTTCCACAAGGCTCACTCAGATGTAGGTGCGGTGTGTGTGTGTGTCCATGTGTGTGTGTGTGTGTGTGTGCCCCAGCCATAACAGACTCCTCGGCTGTTTAGAGAGGCTGGCTACAATGCAGAGGACAGATGTGGAAAACCCCTGGCTCTCCAGACAAGGGCCTCCTTCATCCCGGTCCTTCGCTAAGTCGTCGGGATGGGGAGATGGAGTTACTGAACTAACTTCCTGGATTACATCAAACGCCCTTCGCATGCAGTTTGTCGGAACGTGGCAGCGCCTATCACGCCCCGGCCTCTCTCACTTTTTCTATCTGCAGGGAGTCGATCACTCGATCTTTGGATCCAGACATGAGCACAAACACCGTTACGTCCGGTTCTGTCTGAACCGATTTTATTCCAGCAATCAACATTTACGTATACGTTATCTTTAACAGGAACATGTCAAGAAACTTCCACCCTCGGCCATCTCTGTGTGGAGTTTGCATTTTCTCCCCGTGCATGCGTGGGTTTTCTCCGGGTACTCCGGTTTCCTCCCACATTCCAAAAACATGCTACGTTAATTGGCCACTCCAAATTAATACGTTTGAAGGTATCAAGAGTAAATGTAGGCTGCACGGTGGTTGAGCGGATGAGCAGGCCTCACAGCTAGGAGACCCCTGTTCGATTCCACTCATATCTGTGTGGAGTTTGCATGTTCTCCCCGTGTGGTCTTTCTCCGGGTACTCCGTTTTTTTCCCACATTCCAAAAACATGCTAAGGTTTATTAGCGACTCCAAATTGTCCATAGGTATGAATGTGAGTGTGAATGGTTGTTTGTCTATATGTGTATATGTGTCCTGGGATTGGCTGGCGACCAGTCCAGAAGACAGCTGGGATAGGCTCCAATTGCTAGGTTAATTGCTCGGTTAATTGGCGACTCTAAATTGTCCATAGGTATGAATGTGAGTGTGAATGGTTGTTTGACTATATGTGCCCTGTGATCGGCTGGCGACCACCTCTCGCCCGAAGACAGCTGGGATAGGCTCCAGCACCCCCCGCGACCCTTGTGAGGATCAGCGGTAGAAAATGAATGAATGAAAGGTTCCAATTTAGTGTTGAGTTGCTGTGTGATGAATTTAATGTTTTTTAATGCAGACCTCACAGCTAGGAGACCAGGGTTCAATTCCACCCTCGGCCATCTCTGTGTGGAGTTTGCATGTTCTCCCTGTGCATGCATGGTTTTCTCCGAGTACTTCTCCAGGTACTTTTCCTCCCACATTCCAAAAACATGCTAGGTTAATTAGCGACTCCAAATTGTCCATAGGTATGAATGTGAGTGTGAATGGTTGTTTGTCTATATTTGCCCTGTGATTGGCTGGCGACCGGTTCAGGGTGTGGCCCGCCTCTCGCCCGAAGACAGCTGGGATAGGCTCCAGTGAGGAAAAGCGGTAGAAAATGAATGAATGAATGAAAGGTTCCTATTTAGTGTTAAGTTGCTGTGTGATGAGTTTAATGTTATTTTGCAGCTGGGATAGGCTCCAGCGGTAGAAAATGAATGAATGAATGAATGTCAAGAAACTTTTAAAAAACGGACACCAACGGCGCCACTAGGGATAGTTTTTTTTTGATGATTTGGAGAGGTGGATTCGGGTGTTTGGCAAGGGATGCTGTGGTTGAGAGAGCCCAAGCATTAAGCAGCAGGTGTTTGTGCTGTGTAGCAGCCATGGCCGAGGCAGCCAGCTGCAGAGGGCAGTCAGTAGCCACTGAGCCACGGAGCAAGTTGGGGAAAGGGATTGGCTCTTATCTGCCCAGCCGCCTGCAGCTGTATTTACCGCCTTTGTTTGTTGTTCCCTAAGCAGTTGAAGATATGTGTGTGTATGTGTGTGTGTGTGTGTGTGTGTGTGTGTGTTTGCCGTCCCTGTGCACCCTGAGGAAGACTGGGAATTTTCTGTGTCAGTGCGTCAGAGGATTTTGGTCAGAGTTTTGTTGATCCTGTCTTTGTTGATCCTGTGTTGTTGTAGAGGAGGGGGGGGTGAGAAGATTGAAGCATTAACCATGGCGGCCAGGATTTAACCCTCTCCTGTCCCATCGTCTCTGCCTCCTGCTGACTTATCAGCCTGGCTGCTGGGGGGGGAGGGGGGGGGGGGGGCACAGTCCTCTGACCTATCCCAAGTTGTGACCAAGTCCTGAAAACAAATTGTGTGAAAAAGCTCTTGGTTTTGTGTCATGCTCTCTGAAGTGAGGCAACTTCCAATTATTGCGCCCCCCCCCAGTTCACTCAGGCACTCACTCCCAAGGTGTGTGATGTCCGATGTTTGTAGTTCTTTACTTGTATGGCCATTTGAGACTTATCAAGTGGTGTGGGCAAATGTCGATATGTTACTTATATGTTACAAACTGCTTACCAGATGTTCACTTGAGTCTTTGAAGAACTAAATCTGAAACACTTCTATGCTAGGACTACATAAAAAAGCTGTAGCATTTCAGTATGTGGAATCAAACTATGGAACGGATTGAGTAAGGAAATCAAACAATGCACAACGATGAGCCAATTCAAGAAACAATACAAGCAGTTGATGTTTGCTAAATACAAGGATGAAGAGTCTTGAACCAGTCATGATGTGCTATATATATCACTATATTGACACTTACTATGGTACCCATTATGGCATTGGATGCTCAGGTACATTATTAAAAAAAACCAAAAAAAAAACCCTTAAACTGTATTATGGAAAGCAGGAAGTGAACAAATGAACAAAATTACCAATTGCCTAAAAACGTCGACAATACTTCGACAGTTACTATGGTACCCATTATGTTGGTATTGTATGGTCATATCACCTCGTACTTCGGTACGTGACAAAAACAAACAAACAAAAAAAACCTTAAACTATATTAGGAAAGCAGGAAGTGAACAAATGTAACAGTTACTGATTGTAAAAGTACCAGATGGAGTGGTAGGATTTAATAAGCTTTGCTTCTTCCTACTCCTTTTGGACATGTGGAACTGGGAACTGATTATGTGATGCATTCAATTGTAATCTGATGCATGTTCAAATGAAATAAAACCATTACCATTACCATTACCATTGTATCTTTATGCCAGATTCAGACCAAAAGTCCAAGTAATTTAATTGTACTCGACTAAAAACACCTGTATGAAATAACATAGTCACGAGTGGTCATTTTAACTACAGCAAAGCATGCTGGGAAATGTGTAATCTACTCATTCTATAGCTGCAAACTCTTCTAGGTTAAACATCTCAAAGATTGTGATGTTTATGTGATACTGGGGCCGCATGGTGTTGTAGTGGTTTGTATGTTTGCCACACAGTCAGGAGATCAGGAAGACCCGGGTTCGATTCCTTGCTTGGGTATCTCTGTGTGGAGTTTGCATGTTCTCCCCGTGCATGCGTGGGTTTTCTCCGGGTACTCCGGTTTCCTCCCACATTTCCATAGCAACTACTATGTTTTCAGGTTATAGGGTTATAGGACACGTCTTGTCGGTTTAGACGCACCCCGTCCTTTGCACCCTGCTCGTCAGGGATAACAAGTGTCCCATATTAAGAGGAAAACGGAGGGAAGGAAGGGAAGGCGGACTAAGAGCCTTAGCTCTTGACTGTGACGCTGAAGTTCCAAACCAGCAGAGGAAGAAACACAACTCTGAATGTTAATAACTAATACTAAAAGTGTGTGTGTGAGGTTTAGAGAGGTTTAGAAAAATATTTAGGACCTAAATAAAAAATAACACTCAAATGTGTTTTTCCTAATTTTTCAATGAAATTTTTTTTTACCACCGTAGAAGTGTATGATTTTTGTGTACCTGTAATATATAGTTCATAGATTCCTATTTAGGCGGCACGGGGTCGTGTGGTTAGCACGCAGACCTCACAGCTAGGAGACCAGGGTTCAATTCCACCCTCGGCCATCTCTGTGTGGAGTTTGCATGTTCTCCCCGTGCATGCGTGGGTTTTCTCCGGGTACTCCGGTTTCCTCCCACATTCCAAAAACATGCTAGGTTAATTGGCGACTCCAAAATGAATGTGAGTGTGAATGGTTGTTTGTCTATATGTGCCCTGTGATTGGCTGGCCACCAATCCAGAGTGTACCCGGCCTCTTGCACTAAAAACACCTGGGATAGGCTCCAGCACCCCCCACATCCCTCGTGAGGAAAAGCGGTAGAAAATTAATGAATGAATGAAAGGTTCCTATTTAGTGTTAAGTTGCTGTGTGATGAATTTAATGTTTTTTTTTTTGACACAGTTATAAAGACTTTTACGTTGACTAATTCCCAACGGGTTCATAAGCTTGTCGTGAGTTTTTTTTTCATCGCTTATGGTGGATTCCTGTCAAATATGGAGCTGCAATGAACTGTAATTGTACTGTAACTGGAAAAAACTGTGGTTGTGGTGAGCTTCAGCGAATGTCACATTTACAGAAAGTATTCCACTATGACGAAGACCAAGACTTACTGCACAATGACATTACTCCTGAGGTCTATTAAAGTTGAGCCAGCAATTCAGTCTTAAAAGATTGCGGTCAAATTATGCATAGAGGAAGTCTGTTATATCCATATACAGTATAGACATACACTCAGTATATGTCTCAACCATACCATTTTATTTTTATGTATTTAACTTGAGCATCCGCCATAAGGGTTATTTGTCTCTGAGGCAAGTGTAATTGGTATTTTCTGTAATCGTAAAAGGTCCGCAGTACACAATATCCGAGTCTTATTTGACTGGTTTATTAATGAGCCCACCATTCACGGCAGCCACCTCACAAAGTTGAAGGTCTACTTGCGCAATATGAAATAATTGCAGGTCTGGATTTGATTCTTTTGAATTAAACACAGCAAGGATTTGTTAATACAAACACATGTCATTTGTTTTAGTGCAGTGACACATGTGATGCGATGCTTCGTCTTCACATTAAACGCCTGTGAGCATTAACACAGAGTTTTTTTTTATTTAAAATTCTTGCGAATTTAGAGTGGGCAAGTACAGTAAATGACATTCACACTGTAAAATGAATGTGTACCATCGAGCAGCTGCGGCCTTCCTCAATCGCCTTCAGTCTTTTTGTGACATTACTCTTATCAACTGCGATGAGGCGTGCTATTAATTCATACATCGCCTCACCACACTTGTGCTGCAAAGACACTGAATAGAAAAGATAATATGAAGACTCAATTTGGCATAGATATAAGCATATTAAAAAAAAAAAGAAAACAAAACAAAAGAACAGGAAGTAAAAAACCGAGATAGCGTTCGCCAGCCACATATTAAAACACAGTGAAACGTGAAGGAGCTGGTGTCAGTGCCCGGATCCGACACAATTCCGAGGTGTGTGCGCATTTGTGTGCATGCCACTCAGTGTGTATATGTGCACTGTGCAGAACGGCAATCACACAAACAAATTAATTAGTCTCCCACAGAAAGGGGGGCTTGATGAATTGAGCTGCTCTTTCACCACCTCCCCCTCCCCTCTGTCGTTCCCCATCTCATCGTTTATCCCTTTTTTTCATGCATTGGCCTTTCCATGCAATAAACATCTCATTACAGTCCCAGCCTTTTAAGTGCTTAGATTTTTTTGTTTGACAGCTTTCTGTTGTGTTGTTAAGTCTATAAGCAGGCCTTTATGGTTCCACTATTTCATATTCTATATTCATAATGTATATTTATAAATAAAAATGTGAAATAAAGCAACCTGAAACACAGAACTATATAGTGTACAAAGTCAAATGTCTTATTATTGGGGCTGAAACTCAAATGTATTCACTCTTCTTACTTATTGTGCGGAAATATGGGCTAATAAGTATAAAAACAATCTTCACTCACTAAAAAGGTCAGTCAGGATAATTCATAATGCCGCCTACAGAGAACATACTAACTCCTTATTTCTAAAATCACAAATACTTAAACTTGCTGATATAGTTCATCTTCAAACAGCTAAAATAATACATAAGGCTAAAAATAACCAATTACCTAAAAACGTCGACAATACTTTGACAGTTACTATGGTACCCATTATGTCATTGTATGGTCATATCACCTCATACTTCGGTACGTGACAAAAAACAAAACAAAAAAAACCTTAAACTATATTAGGAAAGCAGGAAGTGAACAAATGTAACAGTTACTGATTGTAAAAGTACCAGATGGAGGGGTAGGATTTAATAAGATTTGCTTCTTCCTACTCCTTTTGGACATGTGGAACTGGGAACTGATTATGGGATGCATTCAATTGTAATCTGATGCATGTTCAAATGAAATAAAACCATTACCAGATTCACAATACAAACTGATTACTTATCATACACACACACAGTTTTACTCTTTATTTGCATTATTGTCTATTATTTTCATGAATCAACTAAGGTTTGGTTTATCATACTTTGTCCTACAATCAAGAAAAATACAAAAAGCTGAAGATTTTCTTCTTCCAGAAATGTCTTAGCTCTCTCAAATATTGTTTAAAAAAAAGCGTTAGTGAACGCTTCTCTTTTGCCTCCCAGGTGTGGCATATCAAGATGCTGATGACACACCATGATTATTGCACAGGTGCGCCTTTGGTTAACCACAATAAATGCCACACCAAAATGGGCAGTTTTACTGTGGGGGATGTGTCAGTATCTGGTGTGACCACCATTTCCCCTCATATATCATATTGTGGGGGTGAAATGGGGTGTTTTCAGGATTTTTTTTCTTCGAGATGAACAACGTATCCGTCTATCGATTGCAACATTATTACGCTACAACGTGATGTGATGCTCATGCGTGGATGAATGACACAACGATGGACTTCAGGATCTTTTCAAGGTAATTCCAGGCAATCAAAATGCCATTAATTAAATGCACCCGTTTGTTGTCTGTAGGCTACTCAATTCACAACAAAGACATCAGCAAGCTGTTCAACCGTGCAGATGAGCTTCTCTGAGACAGTTTATGTAGGAATTCTTTGCTTTTTGCAAGCTGATTTCTTCGGCAGATTTTTGAGTTGCTCGTGTCAGACGATCTTGGAGGTGAAGAAGCTAGATGTGGAGATCCTGTGATGGGGAGGTTATACATGGCCCGTGGCTTTGACGTTCTGAGAAACGTCTTTGGAGACGTTGAAAGGCAACATCTCTGGTGGAGAGTCAGCATGACTGGTGCACACTCCCTCAACGTGTGCATAGTCTTTGGTTGTGGTCAACCTTAGGCACACTTGATGGATTGTGGTAATGGTAATGGTAATGGTTTTATTTCATTTGAACATGCATCAGATTCCAATTAAGTGCATCCCATAATCAGTCCAAAAGGAGTATGAAGAATCAAAACTTATTAAATCCTACCCCTCCATCTGGTACTTTTACAATCAGTAACTGTTACATTTGTTCACTTCCTGCTTTCTATAATACAGTTTAAGGTTTTTTTTTTTTTTTTAAATTTTGTAATTTTTTGTCCTGTACCGAAGTACAAGGTGATATGACCATAAAATTACATAAAGTGTACCATAGTAAGTGTCAATATATATATATATATATATATATATATATATATATATATATATATATATATATATATATATATATATATATATATAGTACATCATGACTGGTTCAAGACTCTTCAACCTTGTATTTAGCAAACATCAACTGTTTATATTGTTTCTTGAATTCGCTCGTTTGAGGTCCTTACTCAATCCATTCCATAGTTTGATTCCACATACTGAAATGCTATGGCTTTGTCATGTACTTCAATATAACCTTTTATGCCAATATTCAAATATGTCCAAGTTAAACCATTTACCATTCAGTTCGATAGTAGAGGTGTCATGTGTTGTTTCATAAATACGTTCCAAAACGGTCATGAGACAATGACAACATGGCAGGTGACAGCATCGGATCTTTTTTTTTTTTTTTTTTTTTTTTGTCATTCATTTGTGCTGTTTCGCACCTCCTGAATGCGGCTGCCATTGAATTTAAAGGCCTTGCCGCAGCTTGAAACCTGATTATTCACTATGATTCATATGCTAACGTGAGAGAGTGGTTGAATGGCCGTTGAGTGGTATTATTTTAGGAGGCTGAATGTTTCTTTGTGGCAAACCTCTCATTTTCTCAGCATGCTCACACATCTCTGAGTGACATGCACATGAAAAGGTCCTTTATACCTGACCTATTACAACCTTAGATGACACTACTCAGAGTATGGCCGCTCTGCTTGTGTCAAGGCTTATTTTTTTAAGTCTGCGTGTGTGCATACGGAGCGCTATCTCAGCTAGTGATGTTATTCAAAGAACCTGATTTTTGTTTTTGATGACCGAAGCAAAGATGGGCAGTCTTACTCAATCTTTCTATATTAAACATGATTTCATTTCTGGGATTGCGGGGTTGCTGGAGCCTATCCCAGCTGTCTTTGGGCGAGAGGCGGGGTACACTCGCCCGACATGGTTGCAAGCCAATTTACCACTGTGTATGGTGCGCTTTGCCTGTGCCCAGAATAGACTAAGTCGGAGCGGGGGAGCGCCAAAGGTGCGCTGTTTTGTGATGACATTGTCACTGAGCCTATCCCAGCTGTCTTGGGGCGAGAGGCGGGGTCCACCCTGGACTGGTGGCCAGCCAATCACAGGGCACATATACTAGTCAAACAACCATTCACACTCACATTCATACCTATGGACAATTTGGAGTCCGCAATTAACCTAGCAATTGGAGCCTATCCCAGCTGTTTTCTGAACTGGTCGCCATCCAATCCCAGGACACATATAGACAAACAACCATTCACACTCACATTCATACCTATGGATAATTTGGAGTCACTAATTAACCTAGCATGTTTTTGGAATGTGGGAAAAAAACGGAGTACCTGGAGAAAACCCACACGGGGAGAACATGCAAACTCCACACAGAGATGGATGGAATCGAACAGGGGTCTCCTAGCTGTGGGGCCTGCGTGCTAACCGCTCATCCACCGTGCAGCCCACATTTACTCTTGATACCTTCCAAAGTAAAACGTATTAGGAGGAATACGCTATTAACTATAATTCGTGTATTGAATTCTATTGAAGCAAAATGGAATGGTCCAACATGCCATTGGGGATCATTCTAATCAATATGTATCAGGGGTGAGCATATATAAAAATATATTTTCATTGATTAATCAATGCCGGTATTGGTTGACTTATGTTGGGATATGATGTGTTTGTTTTTTGCCTATAATCAGCTAGCATAGGTTCCAGCTATGACACTGAACAGTGTGAGCAATGGATAAATGGGCGATTAATCCGTAGTTCAATTCCCCAATTAATCGACTAAGGAGATTTATAGTAGTTGAATGCCCTCCCATAGCAGTCTGTCAACAGATTTATTCTCAGAAGGCATAAATAGCCAGCGGTTGAACAGTTCCACAGCCAAACAGCAACACTTTCATTGAGCCGGAAACGAAGCAGGTCACTGTGTATGTGCGGTTACCCAATACTGGGTGCCTGTAGTCTGAAAGTGCCACTTAAATGCGTCGAGTCATTTAGCCAAATTATTATGAAAGCATGCCGCCACCCTGTTTGCCCTCATTTATGAGTGAGATTTATAGTTGCCCTCAGATACACCCCTCAACCGTGCGAATTAAAAGAAATGTTGGCTTGTGTGCTCACTGGACCGTTTAAGAACCCTTCAATGAAAAGTCCTGGAAGAAATGTCCTGCAGTTGAACCTTAGTAAATGACATAGTGTTGAAATCGGGTCCGATTTCCCAAAAGTTGTCACAATTTCCCGTATTGGAATACTTTCTGTAAGAAATACGTATTCTACCATCGGACAATTCTCAGGTCTTCCGATAGTCCAACCGTAGTTGCACAAACATAGTCTCCCCAACGAGTCCTGGGTCCTGGGAGGCATTGTGACCAAATGTCTGAACCACCTGCTCTGGCTCCTCTTACTGTGAAGGAGAAACAGTTCTACTCCATGATCCTCCTGGTTGATTAAGCTTCTCCCAGATCCTACAGAGGAAAATCACTTTAGCTGCTTGTACACAAGATCTTGTACTTGTGTAGGAACATAGAGCCACTGGTAAATTGAAAGCTTTGCCTTTCAGCTTTGGTCCCTAGGTTCCGCAGTCTGTGTCACTGTAGACACCGATCCAGCAAGACCTCAAGATCACCATCCGATGAAGCCAGCAGAACCAAATACTAGGTATCCCCTTAACGCTATGACTGCACCTAGAAATTCTGTCCGTAAATCACGAACAGGGTTGGTGACAGAGTCCAACCTTCACTAGTAATGAGTCTGAGTCCGACTGACTCAGGTTATACCAGATGCAAACCACTCCAATCAGGTGGTCCAATACCTTATATTCCCAGAGTACTCTCCGCAGAATTCCCCCCAGAGACACAGTCGGGACACATGTAGACCGCCATTCACCTTCCTTGGACAAGAGAAGGGTGGTATACTAGAGTATATTAGTAGACCAGTATAATGTTGGTCCACAGTTCTACCAACTGGACAAAAATCACACTGATCTTACTGAATCCATGATTCAACTTCTCTCCAGAACAACTGAAGCAATAGCAACTAAAAACTACATTGCAAAATATAGTCTGAACGCAGGCTGCGTGGCGGTTGAGTGGTTAGCGCGCAGGCCTCACAGCTAGGAGACCTGAGTTCAATTCCACCCTCGGCCATATATGTGTGGAGTTTGGCTTGATACCAGTGTTTCCAGGAGGCTAGCGGGAATGGTGGTGGTGACGATGGCTTCACAGAGGGCATCCACTATCTGGAACTGATGTCCACTATCTGGAACTGATGTCCACTATCTGGAACTCATGTCCACTATCTGGAACTCATGTCCACTATCTGGAACTGATGCTCCAGTACCTGGACATTTTTGAACAAACCACTGTCGTTTGACGCCCCTGCACAACCTGAAGCACTATTGGTCCATTGAAGGAAAAAGCACCCCGTATCATGATGGCGCCCCCTCCATTGCACCGTGTGGAAACAGTGTCAAGGTGTATCGTGAAGGTTCCACCTTACAATGACCCATGTTTGATGCCAAGAAAAATACATTACAAAAAGTATATATCTTTGATCTGACATTTCCATTATGAAATTTCGTTTCACGCAACAAGTGCTAAAGAGTTTTGACACATATTATGATTTGTTGGTTGGAGCCTGTGATCATGATTATTACTTTTTCCTGACTGATGATGAAGATGAAGAGGTGTGTCCTCTCTCGGGCCCGCCGTCCCTCCCTCTTGCCACTCATGCGTCCGTGTGATGTGTATAAGCCAATCGCATAATAAAGAATGCAGCCATACATATTCATGATAGATATCTAGTAATTAGTAAACCCCCCATGCACACACACACACACACACACACACACACACACACATATATATACAGGCTTCATGCATATGTATGCCCTTGGCAAACAAAGGCAGTGGCAGCGTGGGGCATTCGCTATTAACACACGTCCACGTGTGATGGCACAGATAGCAGGCCTGCCACTCTCATACACACACACACACACACACACACACAACCACAAACATTTATGCGCCTGTACGCAAAGATACACACACACATACACACTGTCTGAGCAGTGGCAAGGTTGAGAGGGGAGGGTTTTTTTTTTCCCGAGCTCATCAATAGAGAACCTATAATTTCCTCCGGGGGCTGAAAAACGGCATTAAAACAGAGAAAGATCAGCGACGACTACCAAGTACTCTCTGCTACACAAACACGCATTGACAGCCCTGCATCACTATTGCATCACAGTTAACAAAAAGATCTTGAGGCATATTTAAGAATCCAAACCCTGACGGGATGCTGCCTCCAAAGCTCCCATCTCTCACGGCAAACACTCGTCCACAATCATGCACTCCTTCAACGTGTATCCCGCTCCGTACCAAAAAACACAAGAACGCCCGGGAGAGTTGGAACAATCAATGCAAAATGGTTGCATCATGTGAAGGGCGCGTTCTACTTTGAACCGAAAGGTTTGGTGGGTTTAGCTTTTGTGGAACATGGGTTTTACGGCATCTGACTTTCTGAGCCTTTCCCCCCGAGAAGTTGCATTCCCGTTTTTTTTTTTGCTGAATTAGATTGCACACAAAAGGCGAAGAAGACAGGCAAGGAATGAGTGATAAGCGACAAGGAGACAAACTAAGACAGGAAAAGCGAACTTTCACACGTATAAATATTCTGACTCATTCTCGGTTATGTTTGACCTTGTTATATTTCAGAAAATGAATAGAATACAATAAATGTCAACTCTCACGGACTGCACAAAAAATCGTTTTAGCTAGAAAAAATTACTTCTCGGAAAAAAAATATATATATATATTTTTAAATTATTTTTTATATTTTATTTATGTATATGTATGTGTATATATATATATATATATATATATATATATATATATATATATATTTTTTTATATTTTATTTATATATATATTTTTTATTTTTTTTTACATTTTATTTATATATTTTTTTTATTTTTTTTTACATTTATATATATATATATTTTTTTAAAAATATATATAAATAAAATATAAAAAATAATTTAAAAATATATATATATTTTTTTTTTTATTTCCGAGAAGTAATTTTTTCGAGCTAAAATGATTTTTTGTGCAGTTCTTTCATTCGGGGTACACCCTGGACTGATGGCCAGCCAATCACAGGGCACATATAGACAGACAACCATTCACACTCACATTCATACCTATGGACAATTTGGAGTCGCTAATTAACCTAGCATGTTTTTGGAATGTGGGAGGAAACCGGAGTACCTGGAAAAAAACACACATCCTGGGGAGAACAGGGTATGAATGTGAGTGTGAATGGTTGTTTGTCTATATGTGCACTGTGATTGGCTGGCCACCAGTCCAGAGTGTACCCCGAATGAACGAATGGGGTACGTAAAAATGAAAAGTTTGGGAAGTCTGGAAGGTACATTGAGTTGGTAAACTCCAATACACAAACTGAGTCTGTTTGCTGCCTCAACAATAAGTTTTATCCTGGTGAAGAAATACAAAAATAACGGAAGCTAATGTTGCAAAATAGGTAAACGAAGTTAATGAAATATATATATAATATATAAAAAATATATAAAACTGACCTTTAGTAATGAATTAATAACAAAACTGAGGTACCACTGTATTTTATTTTATCACTTGCAAGTTATTTTTAAGTTTGAAATTCCTTTCCCAAATTGTCAAACTCTACTGACGTGTGTTTCCTCTCTTCCCTTTGGCAGTTTTTGTACATTTTTTTTTTCTTTACACACAATGCACTAACGGCCCCAATTTAAACTTACACTCATGCGATCTGACATGTATACAAAATACTAGGCATTAAGTATTTTTCTGGCTGGTATTGTTTTTCCACATGGACAAACTCAATTACAAGCGCCGTGGAAATCTTTCCTTGAGGGGGGGGGACGTCAATGACGACGTCAATAATGTACATAGAAGCTAACAGTAGGTGGGGGAAAAGGAGTAATTTCATAGCACGCCAGTACTCGGCATCTGTTTTGGAAGCAAGTGAATGAGTGACACCTGCTTTATTATTATATATATAGTTTTCCCTCAAACATACTTTTTGTCTCTTTTATTCCCTCCGCACTCGTGCCCGTGTTCACTTTTTGCTCCTTTTACACTCGCCACAACCCCTGGAATCACACAATCGGAAGACTGTGAAAGCTGCTATCTCACTCCCTGCATCCCTCCCCCCAACCTCGTACCCCTCCCCGACTCCCCCCGCCCCCCCTAGCAGGGCTATACCTCTGACAATAGTCTGGCGATCTGAGCCAGAGCGAGAGAAATAAAGGAGCACCACGGCGTTTTAAAGAAGCGAGAATGTCAACTGTCAGTCTGGTTGATGTCGGAATCAGTACAAGCCATCAAACTTGGATCCTGAGAGAAATGGAAAAAAGAAAAGGACTGTGCAGTTTGTAATGAGAGGTACGGGGGGGAAAAAAAACACACATTAAAAGGGACAGAAGCTGGTCATCCCTCATTTTAGTGTAAAGCATCTTCCAATCCAATCCACTTTATTTACGTATATAGCACATTTTATGAACAGAGTTTTCAAAGTGCTGCACAGACTAGTAAAATTAAAAAGTAATAATCCAAAACTCAATCATTTAAGAAATAAAATAGTAAAATAGATATTAAAATATTAAAAACAAGAAACAAAGCAATAAAACTATAAAAAAAAATAAAAACAAAGAACTAAAACTCACTCCGAGTTAAAAGCCAGAGAATAAAAGTGGGTTTTAAGACCAGACTTAAAGCTTTCGATGTTGGGGGGCCTTTTTTTACTTGGGAGGGCAGAGAGTTCCATAGTTTGGGGCCAACCACAGAAAAGGCTCGGTCTCCCCTGGTCTTAAGTCTCGTCTTAGGCACCACAAGTTGGAGCTGGCCCTCGGACCTCAGTGACCACGCTGGATCGTAAATTTGGATGAGGTCCGAGATGTATTTGGGGGCCAGCCCATTCATTCATTCATTCATTCATTCACTACCGCTTTTCCTCACGAGGGTCGCGGGGGGTGCTGGAGCCTATCCCAGCTGTCTTCGGGCGAGAGGCGGGGTACACCCTGGACTGGTGGCCAGCCAATCACAGGGCACATATAGACAAACAACCATTCACACTCACATTCATACCTATGGACAATTTGGAGTGGCTAATTAACCTAGCATGTTTTTGGAATGTGGGAGGAAACCGGAGTACCCGGAGAAAACCCACGCATGCACGGGGAGAACATGCAAACTCCACACAGAGATGGCCGAGGGTGGAATTGAACCCTAGTCTCCTAGCTGTGGGGTCTGCGCACTAACCACCAGACCGCCGTGCCGCCCCCAGCCCATTCAAACGCCTTAAAAACAAACAATAAAATCTTAAAATCAATCCTAAAAACGAACAGGCAACCAATGCAGGGAGGCCAGAATTGGGGTGATGTGCTCCCCCTTTTTGGTTCCTGTTAAAAGCCGTGCCGCAGAGTTCTGGACTAACTGTAAGCGGGAGAGAGACTTTTGGCTAATTCCAGAGTAAAGTGTAAGTAAAATAAAAGCGTGCGTCTTTTAGTACGATCTGCGCAGTTGCCGATTTGTGGCGTTCGAATGCTTCAGACTCGTCTTGCATGGGAACGAAACTGACATGAGATTGAGAGAGAGAGAGCGGCGATCAGGGCCGTCCCTGTTTGTGAGTTTTAACACAGACATCACAAGTTTCCAGAAAAAGAAAGAGGGCACCGGGGAGCAGCAGGGCATTGAGCTGGAGAGAAAGCGAGAGGTAGCAGAGGAAGAGGAGGGGAAGAGAGGCGGCCCCGTTTGAAGAGCGCTGTTGAAATAAATCAGTATGTTTACGTTTCTGGAGGAACAAAGTGTTCCGTTGGCAGAAAAAGCACTCGACTGTCCGTTTCCCCTTGTACTGTTTTTTACCTGAAGCTTTTGTGTTTGTGTGGATCGTGTCAAGGTCAGTTCTTTTTGACAATAAAGTATTTTTGCCAAGGAGCTCAATAAAACTAAAGAACTAAAAAACTGTCGCATACAACAGAAGTGATCACTGATTTGTGAAAGTTTGATATCTTTCAAGATGAGCATTCTTCTTACATTATGCAGGAAGTGCGCCAGTTCAGTTCATTCATTCATTCATTTTCTACCGCTTTTCCTCACGAGGGTCGCGGAGCCTATCCCAGCTGTCTTCGGGCGTAAGGCGGGGTACACCCTAGACTGGTCGCCAGCCAATCACAGGGCACATATAGACAAACAACCATTCACACTCACATTCATACCTATGGACAATTTGGAGTCGCTAATTAACCTAGCATGTTTTTGGAATGTGGGAGGAAACCGGAGTACCCGGAGAAAACCCACGCATGCACGGGGAGAACATGCAAACTCCACACAGAGATGCCCGAGGGTGGAATTGAACCCTGGTCTCCTAGCTGTGAGGTCTGCGCGCTAACCCCTAGACCACCATGCCGCCCCAGTTCAGTTCATACCAATGCAATTTGCTGTGGGGCCTAGTGGCGCCAATAAGGTGCCTAGTGGTTCAAACTGCCTCCCAACTGGCTCGTTGTGGCCCGTAATGGCGGCAAAAATTGAGTTTGGCGGCAAGAAAATTTCAAAAAGTTAAAAAATTGTCGATTGGATTCCACTGGAATGTAGTGGCGCGAGCCAAGTTGCGCCAATGATGCTAGGAGTCCACTGGGCCGGCGCCAGTTGGTGCCAGTTCACGCCAATGCAATTTGCTGTGGGGCCTAGTGGCGCCAAAAAGGTGCCTGGTGGCTCAAACTGCCTCCCAACTGACTCGTGGTGGCTCGTAATGGCGGCAAAAATTGAGTTTGGCGGCAAGAAAATTTCAAAAAGTAAACAATTTTCGTTGCACCACTTGCATCAAGCAATCGGCGCAAAGTGTCCACCAAGTAGAACCAAATGTCGCAAACAATCTGCCGATTGGAAACCACTGGAATGTAACTGCGTGAGCCAAGTTGCTCCAATGATGCTAGGAGTGCACTGGGCCGGTGCTAGTTGGTGCCAGTTCACGCTAATGCAATTTGCCGTGGGGCCTAGTGGCGCCAATAAGGTGCCTAGTGGCTCAAACTGCCTCCCAACTGACTCGTGGTGGCCCATAATGGTGGCAAAAATTGAGTTTGGCGGCAAGAAAATTTCAAGTTCTTTTTCAAGTTAAAAATTTTTGTTGCGTTGGTTCGTTCAACCAAATGTCGCAAACAATCCACTGATTGGAATCCACTGGAATGTAATGGCGCGAGCCAAGTTGTGCCAATGATGCTAGGAGTCCACTGGGCCGGCGCCAGTTGGTGCCAGTTCATGCCAATGCAATTTGCTGTGGGGCCTAGGGGCACCCATAAGGTGCCTAGTGGCATGCAGTGGCTCAGACTCCCTCCTAACTGGCTCGTGGTGGCCCATAATGGCGGCAAAAATTGAGTTTGGCGGCAAGAAAATTTCAAAAAGTTACACATTTTTGTTGCGTCACTTGCATCAAGCAGTGGCTCAAACTGCCTCCCAACTGGCTCGTGGTGGCCCGTTATGGCGTCAAGAAAATTTCAAAATGTTTAAAATTTTCGTTACGCCACTTGCATCAAGAAAGTGGAACCAAATGTCGCAAACAATCCGCCGATTGGAATCCACTGGAATGCAATGGCATGAGCCAAGTTGCGGCAATGATGTCCACTGGGCCGGCACCAGTTGGTGCCAGTTGGCGCCAAAGATTATGTGATTGCCACGCAGAGGCTCGCTGTGGTGCCGAATTACCTATTGCACGACAATACTAAAGTCGGAGATCCACTCCCACTCACAGATGCTCATCAAAATCATAATATTCAAAAAGTGACAATCAATTGTGATTTTTTTCCAATAGTCAACCAACCACCAACATTATTGAACTGTACCAAATCCGCTGATGATGACACAGCTATTGCCAACCTGCCATATTATATATACCGCATATGTAAATGCAGTATATCACTCACGGGACATCTGTCTCATTGCACACAAAGTTTGTGCAGTTGCAGAACAGGAACTAAAAGCAGAGAATCAGACAGACAGAAGCATCTACTGATAGCACAACTTGAGAGTATCTGCTCTTGTCTCAAGCATGCGTGACACCACCAAGTGGAACCACAAAGCCAGATATCAAGAAAAAGGGAGGAAAAGCACCCTGTCCCGTATCTGGACTCAAGTCCCTCTCATCCGTTGTCCTTAACGTATGCTTCGTCTATCAGTGTCCAAACTGCCCGGAGCGGCGAGGAAAAGGGGGCGTGCGCGAGGTGGGGCAAAGGCGCTCTTGCGTACTGCTGAGAGGAGAGAATGATAGCCATTCTGCTTTTATTATCTAGAATGTATCAACCTAATCACAGCTCCATTCTCCCAGGTCCTCCCCTGGGCTCACTGGAAGACACTGAAGGAAAATTGGAAAAGTATCACAAGGCCGGAGTTGGAGACGAGTGGAGATGGGCAGTTGAAGGGGGGCGGGGGTGTAACTACCATAAAGAGAGGGGCATCCAGACAGAGAGGGGGGGAAAAAGAGATAAACCTGTTAATTTTTCATGGTCAGACGGTCATAATCTCAATGTTCGGTACCCCTTAGAGCCAATTTGAGCGTGTGCATATGTGTGCGTGAAGGAGGAGAGATGGATTGAGCTTCATTACCGAGACTTAGGGGACCCACCGACGCCCCTCGAACCCCCCCTCTGTCCCTGACTTACTGCCCAAATTTATAACAGTCACTATCATAAAGGCACATTATCCTCTGATAGGGGACTGCACTTTCTTAAGGCTATAAAAACACTCCAACTTAATTTATTCGCCATATATGGCTACAGATAGAAGTAACAAAAGTGTTGGAGTTTTTGGAGTCCGCAATTTGTAAATGATAAGCCTCCGAGTGAGTCAAACAAGTCTTTAAACTTTAAACACGACTTTCTTCTTTTTGCCGTTACTGGACTCGCTAAATGCACTGCAAAAAAAGGTCAGTAAGGATAATTCATAATGCCGCCTACAGAGAACAACTCCTTATTTGTAAAATCACAAATACTTAAACTTGCTGATATAGTTCATCTTCAAAACAGCTAAAATAATGCATAAGGCTAAAAATAACCAATAACCTAAACATGTCATCCAGTACTTCTCTACAAAAGAGGAGAAATATGATCTCAGGGAAGAACTAATGTACGAGACAAAATAAATTAAATAAAAAATAATAATAAAAATTTATAAAATAAAGTAAAAAAAATTATTTGGAAAGCAGGAAGTGAACAAATGTAGAGAAATATGATCTCAGGGAAGAACTAATGTACGAGACAAAATAAATTAAATAAAAAATAATAATAAAAATTAATAAAATAAAGTAAAAAAAATAAATTATATTAGGAAAGCAGGAAGTGAACAAATGTAGAGAAATATGATCTCAGGGAAGAACTACTTTTGAAACACTTCTATGCTAGGACTACGTTATGCTAGCCATAGCATTTCAGTATGTGGAATCAAACTATGGAATGGATTGAGTAAGGAAATCAAACAATGCGCAACGATTATGTCAATGTATGGTCATATCATCTCGTACTTTGGTACATGACAAAAATTAAAAAAATTAAAAAATTAAGAATTAAATTATTAGTAAATTAAATTAAAAATATGAAAATAAAAATAAAATAAATAATATTAACAATGATTAATAATTAAATAATTTATACAATTATTATTAATTAAATTTAAATAAAAAAATAATAAAATAAATAAAACAAAAAAAAACAAATTATATTAGGAAAGCAGGAAGTGAACAAATGTAACAGTTACTGAAATTAAACCATTACCATTACCATTACCAAATGGACTTTTTGCTGTGAGTGAACCTCCGTGGTGCACGTAGCAAAGATGCGTGCGCTGTGTTTGAGTCCCGGCCCGTGAAATGGCGCAGCGTCAATGACAAAACACCTGGCACTGTTTAAACAACATTTTTCTGGAACATGAGCTCCCTCCATACACACTTTGCTGAGCTGCTTAATAATGACCATAATCAACCATCCTCAACACACACACACACACACACACATACACACACACATAGTTTGGCAGCACATGGCCATGTAAGGGGAAAAACAGTGTGTGTTTACACTAAAACACTGCTTGTCTAAGAGGCTTTAGTGCTCAGGCAGAGTGGGCAGACTTTTTAACAAGCCTTTTTTTTTTATACTAAAAAAAAAAAAAGAACAATAAACAAAATAGCTCCTTTACCCATAATTAACTTTGAATACATTTCCACCAAAGTTTTTGCATGTTTTGATAAATCTGTACATTGATTGACATGCAGATGACTTTATTGCAAGCTTTCCTTCCTTTCTTCTGCTGTTCGGAGTGTGTGTGTGTGTGTGTGTGTGTGTGTGTGTGTATCTACAGGTCAGAAAGGCAGCATTTGTTCTGCAAAGCAGAACCTATAAACATCTGCGACTCCTTTTAAGGGATTGTTTAGATTGACGGAACGCAAAAATAAACTTTCTCGAGGAGGCCGGTACTCTACTGAAAGAGGGATCTCCACTACCGGCGTAAAAAAAAAAAAGTGTGTGTATTTGTGTGTCTGTTGCACCTAAAATGACATGTTCTTTTTTTTTTGGGGGGGGGGGCTGTTTTCCATGAACCTTCCATAACCTCTCACCCTGTTCCTGTTGCCAACCTCGCACTTTTACAATGTTTTTCTTCAAAAACGGGTGCCGCCCCGCACCCCTCAGTCACCAGCTCGTACCCTCATTGACTCCCTCCTGCTCCAGCAGAAACGTCTCCCCGTCGCCTGTCTTATTTTTTTTTTTTTTCACAGCACCCCCTCCTTATGCAGAGGAGTTGTTGTGTCTGGGTTGCTAGCAACATGTGGTATATATCAACTCCGGCACTACGTTGGCGCTCTCACTTCTTCACACATACACACACACACTTTTTCGCCCACAGGTCTCCTCGTGGAGCACCCGTCTGCTTGAGAACGTCCAGGATGAGGAAGTGGGGTGTCGTCCAGCCGTGATTTAGGTCAGAGAAAGGCAGGGATGGGGAGGCTTCTCTGCTTCTCTGTTTATTTGAAGCGGGAGCCATTACTGCTGTCTCTGGGGTTGTATTTATACACGGACACAGACCAGACACACACGCTGACACAACAGGACTCCGCTGCACATGGTTCTGTCTTAGTGTGTGTCGCAAAGTGCAAGAAAGAAGTGGGCCGGGGGAAAGGGGGGGGGGTTATCGTATGTGTGTAATGTACAGTGAAGATAAACCGCTGTGATTTGTGTATGCCTAAAAGAGGAAGACCAGTGGGCCTCAAGCAGAGAATGTTTGGCCTTCCTCTGCTATCTTTGCAGCAATACAATACAATCCGTACCGACTAAGTGATTCGATGAGCCAATTCAAGAAACAATACAAGCAGTTGATGTTTGCTAAATACAAGGATGAAGAGTCTTGAACCAGTCATGATGTGCTATATATATCACTATATTGACACTTACTATGGTACCCATTATGGCATTGGATGCTCAAAGCACCTTGTACTTCAGTATGTGACAAAAAACAACAAAAAAAACAACCTTAAACTGTATTATGGAAAGCAGGAAGTGAACAAATCTAACAGTTACTGATTTGATTGGATGGTCATAGCACCTTGTACTTCAGTATGTGACAAAAAATTAAAAAAAAAAAAACCTAAAACTGTATTATGGAAAGCAGGAAGTGAACAAATGTAACAGTTACTGATTGTAAAAGTACCAGATGGAGGGGTAGGATTTAATAAGCTTTGCTTCTTCCTACTCGTCGATATGTGCCCTGTGATTGGCTGGCGACTAGTCAAGGGTGCACCCCGACTCTCGCCTGAAGACAGCTAGGATAGGCTCCAGCATCCTCGGCCCTCTTGGGGATAAGCGGTAGAAAATGAATGAATGAATGAATGAATGAATATGTCTATATATGTGCCCTGTGATTGGCTGGCCACCAGTCCAGGGTGTACCCCGACTTTCGCCTGAAGACAGCTGGGATAGGCTCCAGCATGCCGTCGACCCTTGTGAGGATAAGTGGTAGAAAATGAATGAATGAATGCGTCTATATGTGCCCTGTGATTGACTGGTAACCAATCAAGGGTGTACCCCGCCTTTCGTCCGAAGACAGCTGGGATAGGCTCCAGCATCCTCGGCCCTCGTGAGGATAAGCGGTAGAAAATTAATGAATGAATGAATACGTCTATATGTGCCCTGTGATTGGCTGGTGACCAGTCCAGGGTGTACCCCGACTCTCGCCTGAAGACAGCTGGGATAGGCTCCAGCATGCCGTCGACCCTCGTGAGGATAAGTGGTAGAAAATGAATGAATGAATGAATACGTCTATATGAGCCCTGTGATTGGCTGGTGACCAGTCCAGGGTGTACCCCGCCGCTTGTCCGAAGACAGCTGGGATAGGCTCCAGCATGCTGTCGATCCCTGTGAGGATAAGCGGTACATAAAATGGATGGATGGAATTTACTGGCAAGCGGCCCACCATCTATAAGGGACATTCATTCATTCGTTTTCTACCGCTAATCCTCACGAGGGGGGGTGGAGCCTATCCCAGCTGTCTTATCACAGGGCACATATAGACAAACAACCATTCTCACTCACATTCATACCTATGGACAATTTGGAGTCGCAAAATTAACCTAGCATGTTTTTGGAATGTAACGTGCAAACTGGAGGGTGGAATTGAACTCGGGTCTCCCAGCTGTGAGGCCTGCGTGCTAACCACTCATCCACCGTGCAATATAAGGGAAATTTCAGTATCAAATGTACGTATATCTGTATGTACTGTACGTGTATAGTTTGTTTCATTTTTTTTTTCAATTTTGACCAGCACTCAAGGCATTCGGTGACTTTGACACACTTGATGAAACATTTGCAATAACATTTGGTGTCAATGTGTACCATAGCTGAAATCAGACATGCTAATTAATCTTCATTAGGACACTATAGATGGAACAACAGTTGATATAAAGACTCAAAGAACAGTGTTTTCTAAGCACTTTAACCGTTGATTTGTGGAGTGTCAACTTTGAGTGACATAAGGGCCATATTGATATTCCACACACTTGATATTCATGCTGATATTGCATTGGATTGATATTGATATCGGACGATGCTTAAGGCTGTAATATCAGTATCGTATCAGAAGCAAAAATAGTCTATTGGGACACAACTACTTACAAATATCAACAATGTGTTATATTATTACTATAATTCCATAGTCAATTAAGTGGTAAATGTCTTACCCCTTTTATATTGTGCAAGCGTACCTAATCTTGTGTCCTGTGTATGTGTGTTCCCGACATATTTTCAGGCCGTTTATTGGGAACAACAGTCATGAAACGTCTAATGTGTCGATCATTAATGGAGGTATGCGGTGTTATGGTTAGAATTCTGGGTATGCCTTTAGTCTTTTTAACATCGGTAAAGGTGACATATGTGTGTGTGTGTGTGTGTGTGTGTGTGTGCGTGCCCGCAGCGTGGTCGTGTCGAGTCGGTGCGCTGTAAACTAGTCCCATGGCGTCTGTTGCCTGTCGGCCATTACTTCAAGGTTGCTACAGCTTGTAAAAGCCTCGTTAACACAAAGGCCCGCTCACATGTTAATTGGCTAATTGACTAATTAATTTTTACATAAAGGCGTGCGCGGGGAGAAAGGCAGCCTAATTGAAAGTGACTATAGGTTTAATTACGTGAAAAAGGGTTAGGAGGAGGAAGTTGCGAAGGTGGGGAGCCGGGGATTCGTATATTGATGTTCTTCTTCTAACAGACGTTCATATTGTTTGTTTTTTAATAGACTCCATTTTTTTTTTTTTTTTGCACGCACGGAAGCTGACGCATCTATCTGTTTATTTGCTCCTTTGTCGCCCAACAAAGAGCCAAGTTAGTCGGGATCACAAACAGTCTGATGTGTGAGCGCGTGGGTAGAGAGATGCACTGCAGACACAAGGGGATTGAGTCACAAAAGATGCCAAATAAAAGATAAAAGCCGCGACAAAAGTGCTGCTTGTTCACATAAAAATTTCTTCTCGGAGTCTTTGACTGAAAGCCGCACACAAACCACATCAGACCGCCATCTGCGGACATCTGTTGCAGGCAGGCAAGGCGTCGGTGTGATCATGCATTCACATCAACGGTAATCTAAGTTCAATTATCGAGCGCTACGTAAAAACCGACACACAAACGAGGGGGGGGGGAATGTGCAAGCAAACCAATGTCTGTTAATTCAATTCCAACCCGGCGCTCTCTAAAACGCCACCACAAAATTAAATCGGCCGGACAGCTAACAAAGGAAATTAACAATGATGCTGCCTCTGTATTAGCGCATATGGATTCGCTGCATGTTTGCCGCGTGCGCATAACCGCAGTCTGACGCCGCCGTACGAGGAGAGAAAGTAGGGGGGGGGGTGAGAGGGGCACTTTTAATCAAGAAATCCATTCCACTTTGCTAACCCCTCTTTGCTTCCACCTCCTCCTCTTGCTGTGGCGGGCCCGTGTGGAAGCAGAAGTGCTAAATTACCCTGGAACAGTCAGACAAAAACATCTTGTTGGCTTCTAAATTGCTTTGCATGCATGTTAATTGGAGAGAAATCCCTGCAGTGTATTTAGTTTTGTGTGTGCATCGCTACTGTATCTGTTTATGGAAAGTGTGTATAAGTGTGTACGTGTGTGTGTGTATTGGGTAGAACCAGCGAGCTATAATAGCCGCAACGCCTTGCAGAGATTGGGAGGTTATCTGTTTTTGTTGGTTAATTGTGAAGCTGATAGTATCGAGGGTCTGGGCCAATTCAAGTGGGCTTTCAGCCAAATTACCTCAGTAATCGTCTGTGTTCAAGTCCCTGGGTGCGCTCACCAAGACACAGCATGTGAAGCCCCCACCACCACCACCGCCGCCCCGCCAAGTTCATCGCAGAAGGCCAGATCGGACCCCAGCTTTAGACAGCTTACCCTGTAATTGAAATGATATTTTTTTCCACACAACATTATTGGATCGCTGACAAGATTTCGCCCCAAAATTCCATTTGTGGTCAATTTGATCCTGTTTGTTTTTAATTAATACAGACGGCTAATGAAGTCAGAGGGGATCTTAGCCAAATGATCGGAATTTCCGCCATGTTTCCCTGTTATCTTTCAAAGTAGGCTTTAGAATTGGAGCATGAAATTGTTTGAAAGTAGGAGAGTAATTCGTTTGGATGGAGTGCACCAAAAAAAAAAAAAAGATGCCAAATACAAGCAGACAGGCTTTGGATATTTAAATAAGTCATCATTGAGTATGTCAAGAAATTTCACAGAATACATCCACCAGTTATTTTTAACTATGACTACAGTTTTTCATTGCAGAGCCATGGGAAGCCAATCCATGGACTGCAATAAAGTATTGATTTATTCACCGTAACAAGGGACAAATTATTAATTTGTTGTGGATGAGAATTTACACTTACACTAACGTAACGCTAGTGTCCAAGTAAGACGCTCCAAAAGTGGCCAAGGAACGTCTTACTCCAATTTTCGCTAGTTTATTGCATGGTTTAATTTTTTAAATACTGTTGCCTTTATCTGGTTAATATCGCAACTATGGGGTCCTTTTGTCAGCTTAAAGGCATCTTCTTCAGAATGCCTCTTGTCCTTGACAAAGGTACAATGTTTTTTTTTACTGTAAATACACTATAATTATTATTAATTATTATTATATTATCAGCGGTTGACTCTGTAGTTCTTTGCTAACTAAAGTGGGAGTAAAGTCGCAAGAGACGCTAACATGGCCTTGCTCGTATGACCCACTTAGAACCCCGCCACATACGTCGGGATATACGTAAGTCCTGCTTAGAACAAGTTTCTGTTTTCCATATTGATCACGGCTGCAAAACAACAGTGGAGCCAAAAAAAAAAGTTGCAAGTGCCGACATTTTAATTAAAAAAAAATGTGAGAAACACAAATTGGATTCCCTCGTCGCTGTATCTTAATCGTCTTTGTAAACAATCAAGTCTTCGGTCAAAATAAAAGTGACCTTAAATGTTACTTTATAGTCTTCATTCATCATTTATATGCATTTTAATTGGTTTCTGCATGAAAAACAGTAAATGTAAAATTATTTTTTAAAAATCTGAAGTTAAGTTGCTGTGTGATGATTTTAGCGTTCTTTGTAAGATGAGCCGAGCAGTTCGTTGGCAGCACCAACAAAAATGCTGTTGGTTATTTTAACCTTGTATTGGTACGTGTCTGTATTTCCAACCTTTTGTGTGTTAAGTTGCTGTGTGATGATTTTAGCGTTCTTTGTAAGATGACACTGTGAGTCAGTTACTGTTATTGTATACTGACCTTCTGCGATTTCTGATGGGTTGTCTAGCTCGTAGTGAGTTCCCTTACAATTTGGAGTGGCCAATTAACCTAGCATGTTTTTGGAATGTGGGAGGAAACCGGAGTACCCGGAGAAAACCCACGCATGCACGGGGAGAACATGCAAACTCCACACAGAGATGCCCGAGGGTGGAATTGAACCCTGGTCTCCTAGCTGTGAGGTCTGTGCGCTAACCACTAGATCGCCGTGCCGCCCTACATAACAAACAGTAAATGTAAAATTATTTTTAAAAACTCGTTTGTGTTAACATTATTGGAATGTCCGGAATGGATATCGGATCTGGATTCTGGGAAGAATTGAATTCATTCAAACAACAGCGATTTTAACTTCTACCCTTAATGCATTGCTCCCGGCCGAGCAGTTCTTTGGCAGCACCAACACAAAAGTTGTTGGTTATTTTAACCTCGTATTGGTACGTGTCTGTATTTCCAACCTTTTTTTTAGTGTTAAGTTGCTGTGTGATGATTTTAGCGTTCTTTGTAAGATGACACTGTGAGTCAGTTACTGTTATTACGTTGTGACCTTCTGCGATTTCTGATGGGTTGTCTAGCTCGTAGTGAGTTCCCTTAGAGTTCCTGACTCGCTGGGAGATGTGTGCGAGCGGCACTGATTGGCAATGATTAGCTGTAGTTCTAAAGCATAGGCGATGTCACAAGATTAGAACATGCTCATAAATTAGCTGTACTGTTCTATAAACTGCAGAATTCATACAAGTTTATATATTAATTGGTTTCTGCCTGACAAACAGTAAATGTAAAATTATTTTTAAAAAGTCTTTTGTGTTATTATTGGAGTGTCCGGAATGGATATCGGATCTGGATTCTGGGAAAAATTGACTTCATTCAAAAAAACAGCGATTTAAACTTCTACCCATAATGCATTACTCCCAGCAGAGCAGTTCATTGGCAGCACCAACACAAAAGTTGTTGGTTATTTTAAACTCGTATTGGTACGTGTCTGTATTTCCAACCTTTTTTTTTAGTGTTAAGTTGCTGTGTGATGATTTTAGCGTTCTTTGTAAGATGACACTGTGAGTCAGTTACTGTTATTACGTCGTGATTTCTGATGTGTTCTAGGTCGTATAGTTTGTGACTAGCTGGGTGAAGTGTGCGAGCGGCACAGTATTTAAATGATTAGTTGTACATAAATTAGATGTACTGTTGTATAAAATGCAGGGTTGATACAAGTTTATATAGAAAAAATGATGGTAATTGATGGTAATGATGGTAATTGTCTCGTTTGGATGCAACAATCAACCCCATACCAAATTCTTAACGACCAAATAATCAATGACTATACTTATTAATTGTTGATGTCTCTGTTCTGTGAAGGACATGAAAGTTCGATTCCAGTGGAGGACTTTCCATGAATCCTCTTGCTGCACGCCGGACTGGAGGCCACGAATCCCCAGACAGTGACCTCATATCTCGCCCCCCCGATCCCTCACAGGCACATGCACCCACGCACAGTTGCGTTTCCTCTTCCTGGAGATTTACCAGTGCACTTCTTCTGTTTGATTCCCCGTCACTCAATAAGCTGCTTCATGTTCTGTGAGTGTGTTTGTGTGACACGTAGAGACAAGACGTCACCGTTTTGTAGCATCATTTACTTTGCACTGCCACTTTGCCTCGAAAAAAAACGTGACGGAATATTGTGCCAAACATCACAAACACATCATATAAAGCCGACAATAAGACGCATAAACACACACACACACACACACACGGAGCAGCAAGAAGCTCCGAGCGTGAACACTTAACCCTGGAAAGATTCAATGATGGCGGATAAAAGAGTGATTTGTGTTCCGCTAAGGGGAAAATGAGTAATCCTATCATTCAGCGTGACATACAACACAACACGGCGCATCAGTCACAGAAGAAAAAAAAAACACACACACACTCCCAACATTAAACACTGCCTATCAGGATGATAAAAGCACTCCTCACCCACACAATACAGTGTTTGATTTTTATATTTTCCATGTCATTCATTTTCTCCATACGCTGTGGTAAACCTCCTTTCCCCCCCGCGGGCGTTGCTCCTCACACAACAGAGCCCGCATTTGTGTATTCATGTAAATAGCTCAACTAATCTCTATAAATATATTTATGAGACTTAATACCTTTTGTGCTGTAATATTTTGCATAGGGTTTTACACTCGTGGAGAACAAGTGAGCACACATACACAAACCCTCCCAAAACGAACACATCTTGCTCAGGGTGGAAAGCAATCCCTTGGTCTTTCTTTCCTCCTGCCGGGGCATTAATTCTTGCCCATATTTCCATCTGATTATGGTCCGGTTATACCCGCAACTAATTGAACATTAAATATAAAGAAAGTTAATGAAAATGTCCTTTATCCCCCTCAAACTAGGCCTGAGAACGCATCTATTAACACAAATTAATCTAGCTCTGGTGTCTGTTTGAGGGAAAAAAGATATATGCACAGTTTGCTGTTCTCATCTAGAATCTGAATTATTAGTACCAGGACACTTAGATTAAAAGAAATGTGGTGTTTTTCTCAAATATAAGCATTTTGCGTGGCATCATAATTGCCAAAATTTTCTGTATGCTCCCTGATTACAGGCCAACAAGTGCAGTTCAGTAAAAATGATGTGATTACAGAACTGTCACTGACTAAAGCCACTTTTCCTGATCTGATAAAACCAGTAAAGGGGTCAAAAATAAGTCAAATGTCAAATAAAAGTGGTACAATTTGATATAAACATCAAGTCAAATAAAAACTTAGAAGTTATGAGTAAGCTCAACAAAGATGGAGTAACATGAAGAGTTTTGCATTCGCTCTAGTTTTTTTGGGACAAATAGACATGCACTGCAGTTATACAGTGGAACCTCTGTTAGTGTACAACCTCAGTTATAGTATTATAGTATTTTTTGGTCAAAAATCACACAAAAATTTATATTTCCCGGGTAACTTACAATATGGCAATATGTTATTAATACATTGTGTGAGTCCAGCTATGTTCTTAACATACTTTTTAAATCGCAAAATGTCCTGGTATTAGCATTGAAGTTAGTCTATGACATCATCAGCAGCTGACACTGTAGTTCTTTGCTAACTAACGCAGTTACTCCATAATTTCTGCTTTTTTTAAATTGAGTACGGCTGCAAAATAACCCACAACAGAGCCAATGAATGCCGAAAAAGGTGAGGAATACTATTGAATTCAGGAAATAAGTCATTGGATATCTGCTCATTCTTCTGCCTCATAGTCGTATTTGTAAACAATCAAGTTGTCGCTCAAAGTAAAAGTGACGTTAAATGTTCTTATATCCATTTTTTCATCATTAATATGTATTTACATACATTTTGAATTGTTTTCTGCATGAGAAACTATAACTGTAAAAACATAAAACAGTGTCTTTTGTTATTTTTCGGTGACAACATAGGTAATTTTCAGCAAAATATCAGTTCTCAATATGAATAGAAGAAAAAAGTCTTTTTACTTTCACTTTGACACAAATGCCATATAGCATATATGATGCCACAACATAAACAACACACAAAAAATAATTGTTTTACATGACTTAATATAAATACCATGAACATTTACGACTGTGCATGCGTTAAAATTAACCTTTATTGTTTAAGCTCCTTCGTGCAAAACAGCGGTTGTTGCAGAGCATGTACCAAACATCATCTATTCTACAATGGAGTCACATCATCAACTCTTTGCGCCTCTCGTGCAAAACACAACAACCATTAAACCGAAACAGGCCGTTCATCAGCTCATCTAAAGTTTAAGACCGCCGCTTTTTAAAAGCGAAAACGCATATCCACTTCACACGCTATCAAAATAAAGTCCTCACCATCAGTGATACTTTCATCTGGAGTTATTGAATAAAACATTTTGCCAAGTAACTGGCTGCATTAAGTGCAAATCTGCAGTCAATTGTCATGTTAGTTTTACTCCTTGTGTGCTTTTTTCCCTTTGGAAACGCTTCCCGTGCAGTCGGCTCCAACAGAGCCAAAGACACCCGCAGAGCACACGGCCAATAGATAGTTGGACGCACAAGGAAAAAGGAGAAACCAATGAATGGATGCATGTTTTTTGTTCACATGAAAGGAATAAATGCCGAGGCATTTATTTTGTCTATAATCCCACTAAAAAGCCTTCTCCATTCCTGCAAAAAAAAAAACCTCTCGCTCCCCCGGGCTTCTCATATTAGCATCTCTACTGGACAGCAAGGGGTTAACTAACCCGTTTAAGGGGAACCGCGGAAAACAATACTTAGACCACAGAAAGACAACGATGATGCCTTTCTCTTCCATATTTGTAATTTAACATCAAAAGGCTGCTCTCCTCCTCTCCCAGCAACCTCTGAGAGCGCAGCATCTCTTTAATGAAGCACCCCGCCCCCCTTAATCACATTCAAATTGGTTAGTGTTCAGAAAATAGAAATATGTATTAGATAGCAATAAATTTTCATCATTGGCTAAGCCTGCTTCTTAATTGTCCTGTCCCAAGGCTTGGGAATTTCATTGTTCGTTAGGTGCTTAAGTCCCCCATCTCATTCAGTCTCTCTGACATTACTGCTGAGGGCTCTAATGCCCAACTAATTTGAATGGGGATTTACATGATAGAGCAGGGAGCATTAAAATGTGGACGGAAGAGAGGAAAAAAAAAAAAAAAAAGAACAGGGGAAAAAAAAAAGGGGGGGGAAATGGCTGCTTTCACTTCAAAAGTCACTTTGTTCAAAGTCAAATGACAGTGTTTAAAGATGCTCGATCGCTTTCTCTTCAGGATTTTTGGACAGCGGCACCGCGTTTAATGGTTCGTTATCTTAGCCCCTCTCTCCGTCTTTTTTTCCCTCTCTTAACCTCTCCCTTTCTGATGCCAACTATGCTTCTTTGGCACCCTGCCGTTTCGGAATATACATCGCTTCAGAGTGGCTTTGAATTGGAAATCACCTTAAATGGCCCCCGTGCCCGAAACAGACATGACCAGAGGCATTGCGATTATAAGCTCTTGTGTTTGTACATCCCAGCGTCCCATCCTTGTTATGGAAATACCTCAGGAAGCCTTAAAAATCGACAGCCACCCTGACTTGAGCGGTTTTTAGGTTTCCAAGTCAATGAAACTGCATTTTTTTGTATAAAAATGCTAGTTCAATATATTTTTATATTTTTTAATTACAGTGATAGCTCAGTTTTTGAACACCCCGTTGAGTTTTTTTGCCAAAATTTTATGTGTATATGTTCTCCTAAGGGCGGCACGGTGGTCTAGGGGTTAGCGCGCAGAGGAGACCAGGGTTCAATCCCACCCTCGGGCATCTCTGTGTGGAGTTTGCATGTTCTCGTGGGTTTTCTCCGGGTACTCCGGTTTCCTCCCACATTCCAAAAACATGCTAGGTTAATTGGCGACTCCAAATTGTCCATAGGTATGAATGTGAGTGTGAATGGTTGTTTGTCTATATGTGCCCTGTGATTGGCTGGCCACCAGTCCAGGGTGTACCCTGCCTCTCGCCCGAAGACAGCTGGGATAGGCTCCAGCACCCCCCGCGACCCTCGTGAGGAAAAGCGGTCGAAAATGAATGAATGAATGAATGTTCTCCTACAATATTGTGCGTAACAAACTGCTGTGTTTTACACTTGTGCATTCAGCCATCTTGGATTACCCATCATCAACTCTCAGGATACTTACAGTACGAAGTACACACTATTCATCAGTTTCCAGGGTGGTGAAGATAGCTTCACGAAGGGCATCCACTGTCTTGAACTGATGTCCATTTTTGTAAACTTCCCTTTCCATCTATCCCGAAATGTTCTCCATTGGATTTAGATCAGGACGGTCCAAAAGATGGACGTTATTCCTCAAAAAGAAGTCCTTTGGCGATCGGGCATTGTGAACTGCAGCGTTGTACTCTTGAAAAACCAAATCATTACCACACAGCCGAGGGAACTTCTGACATAATTGTACCCCCTGCAACATTTCCACATCGCCAACGGCGGTTTGACGGCCCTGCACAATCTGAAGCTCCATTGCTTGATTGTAGGAAAAAGCAACCCCCGACACTGTTAAAATCTCAAAACATCTCAGATGGGTTCTCCAAGTATGGACACTGGTTCATTACATGCTAGCATGGTGTTGACTTCTCAGTGGTTTTGTTATTCCATTTTTGTTTGTTCTGGCTGAACCTATGACGTACTTCTTACCTGTGCCCTCTGTGACCGCATCATGGGGTCACGCAGGTTACCAGACCAGCAAAAAGTGACAAAACAGAGCAGGAGTTCTTGAACATTTTCAAAACGATGGAGGCCAAATGCACACTTTATACGTTGGAGAACTTGATGAAAGACCTGATGCTTGTCGCCATGGAATCTGTATCCCTATGTGCCACCGTATCTTGGCCGGATTCAGCAAGGCCTCCACAGTGGTTCGCAATGCTGTCCCGTCATTCTGTGCTACGCCAGTATGAGGTTGCATCAACCTGCCGATGTCAAGTCTCACCAAATCAGCTTCCTGTGCCCTCTGTGACCCCATCATGGGGTCACGCAGGTTACCAGACCAGCAAAAAGTGACCAAACAGAGCAAACAGAGTTCTTGAACATTTTCAAAACGATGGAGGCCAAGTGCACACTTCATACGTTGGAGGACTTGATGGAGGACCTGATGCTTGTCGCCATGGAATCTGTATCCCTATGTGCCACCGTATCTTGGCCGGATTCAGCAAGGCCTCCACAGTGGTTCACAGTGCTGTCCCGTGATTCTGTGCTGTGCCAGTATGAGGTTGCATCAACCTGCCGATGTCAAGTCTCACCAAATCAGCTTCCAATGCCTCCGGTGGCCACTCCTCGTCTTCTCCGGCACCAGTAGCATCCTATCCCGGTTGCACTTCAGCCTTTAGCTGGACACATGGCTAGCCTACACTCGACCTCCACATCAACCAACCAGCGGTCTTGACACAGACATCGTCCACGTCCGTTTAAGCACCCATACACTCCTCTTCATCCTTGCCTGGTTTATCTTACCGCCATAGCCTTCCTCTTCCTGAACTTGAGATGACCTCCCTCACGCAAGCTCCTGTTTCTGCATCATGGGCTCATGCAGCTTACCGAAACGTGTCACGGTGTGTTGACGGACAGCTAATGGAATCCTCTGGCTCATGGCTGGTGACATTTTATTGGTTTTGTTCCATAACACTCGGGATCTTTCAAGAAGTATAAAGTGACTGTCAATCACTGCCTCCAACCTCTGCATCAACGGCGCACTGTGAGAGGCCTTGCTGATGCAACTCTGCAATCTGACCGTGTTCAAAGAGAAAAATTTTTTTTTTTGCCTTTGCCATCAGGAGATCATGACTGTGTCAAAATCCACACTGAATCCACATTTCTGCTGATGAACAGCCTATTTCATGCTTTTTTTTTCACTTTTCCGACCTATAAATGTTGTTACAATATTGTAGTCTTGTGTTAAACAATGCCAACGTTTCAGATATTCAGGTATGCGCATTTGGAAGTGAGCCCTGAAATAAGTTCTGAATGACTCTGAACGCTACGTTTCAGAGAGTTCTTTATATAGCAGCTCTTTGTGACATCACAGTGAGCCGGACTTCCTTATATGAGCATGCCCACGAGCTAAGAGGGATCAATTGCAGCAAAGTGGTGTGCACAGAGGCTTGCCGTGGGTGGAATAAATTAAAACAAGCCGAGGAAATCCAGCTGGAATAGGTACTGATTCTGGAAGATCTGGAAAGGTTTCTTTGCGGGTTATTCTGTGTAGCTGCTCTATAGGAGTCCACAAAAAAAAAGTCAGTCGTTGCAATTAATTACTTACTAAATTTTTTGAAGCTATACTTATATTACTTCTATAGATTCTTGCGATCAAATAGAGCAAAATTTTTCAACTGGTCAAATTGTGATGTATTTCACATTGTTTTTAGTACGTCAAACTATCATTATTCTCCTTAAAATATGCTTTGTGTTAACATTTTTGGGTGTCTGGAACACATCAATTAGATTTAGATTGTTTTCAGTTTTTGTACGATTCAGTTTTAGACTGACTGTACGTACATTCTAGGGTAAACCACATTAAGACTTCCTTTAGGTCATACAGTTCAGAATGCTCAGGGAAAAATTGCAAAACCTTCGAAAAAAACGGCTATCAGGTAACATGTTAGCTTCGAGGCTCCACTGTGGAATATCAACCTTTTGGTTGGTGTCTGTCCCAGTTTTATCAAAGGTCCTAAATGCCTGGAGGTTCTCCTTAGACTCATTGACTAACATTGACGTAGCAGCAGGGATGTGTGTTTCAACCCAATCCTACGACTCTTGTTTGTCTGGGGCTAAGCTTCTAAACATGGACACTCTCCACCTAGAATTTCTCATAATTAGTGTAATCTGCTTTGACCGGCTTGTCACCTGAGACGAGAAAAGGTTGCAAGGGGGGCACAACTAATGAGAGAGAAGGCTTGACCTTAGACACGGAGTCATCCTCGAGCAAAACAACACAATACTGAAATACTGCAGAAAAATAATGCCTCATTACTTACTTACCCTCCGGTGTATTCAGCGGACTTCATTGGTATGATTCAAGACGGATCTTTCACTATATGGTAACCTGCAGTTTAGTTCGGTACGGCTCTTTAGTTCGTACGACTCTTGACGTTTAACTGCTGGAGGATAAGTGTCTTCAGTCAGTAGATCAGAGTCGGTGTGTAAAGGGTTAACTCTGGTAATCACCTGTATTGATTAGTGTGTGTGTTAGAGGAAAAAAAACTCTGGTTTCCGGAGCATCCAGCCATGAATGGTTATTGATCCTATCATAAAGAGGCTCTGTCTCCCGAGTGGACGGCTCTTTAGGTAATCACTGATGCCTGTTGTTCTGTCTTTGTGGCCGTCTGACCGGGGTCGGTTTTACACCTGTCCGACTTTGTTGTTCTTTTGGTTCGGTCTCTGATGTGTTTGATTGTAAGGCTACCTTGACTCTGCAGGTCAATTCAGATTTTTGTTAATATTTGACTTGTGTTTTGCATGTTTTGCTTGTGTTTTCTCCGAGTACTCCGGTTTCCTCCCACATTCCAAAAACATGCTAGGTTAATTGGCGACTCCAAATTGTCCATAGGTATGAATGTGAGTGTGAATGGTTGTTTGTCTATATGTGCCCTGTGATTGGCTGGCCACCAGTCCAGGGTGTACACCGCCTCTCGCTCTAAGACAACTGGGATGATTGCGGGGGGTGCTGGAGCCTATCCCAGCTGTCTTTGGGCGAGAGGTGGGGTACACCCTGGATTGGTCGCCAGCCAATCGCAGGGCACATGTAGACAAACAACCGGGCTCTAGTCCTATAACTAAAAAATATTCCAAATTCATTCATTTATTTTCTACCGCTTATTCTCACGAGGGTCGCGGGGGTGCTGGAGCCTATCCCAGCTGTCTTCGGGCGAGAGGTGGGGTACACCCTGGATTGGTCGCCAGCCAATCGCAGGGCACATGTAGACAAACAACCGGGCTCTAGTCCTATAACTAAAAAATATTCCAAATTCATTAATTCATTCATTTTCTTCCGCTTTTTCCTCACGAGGGTCGCGGGGGTGCTGGAGCCTATCCCAGCTGTCTTCAGCCCAAAGTTTTGGATTTGACCAAAAATCCAAATTGGCCATCATAACCTGCAATGGGAATTCCGCCATCATTCATTCATTCATTTTCTACCGCTTATCCTCACAAAGGTCGCAGGGGTTGCTGGAGCCTATCCCAGCTGTCTTCAGCCCAAAGTTTTGGATTTGAACAAAAATCCAAATTGGGCATCACAACCTGCAATGGGAATTCCGCCATCATTCATTCATTCATTTTCTACCGCTTATCCTCACAAAGGTTGCGGGGGTTGCTGGAGCCAATCCCAGCTGTCTTCAGCCCAATGTTTTGGATTTGACCAAAAATCAAAATTGGCCATCATAACCTGCAATGGGAATTCCGCCATCATTCATTCATTCATTTTCTACCGCTTATCCTCACAAAGGTCGCAGGGGTTGCTGGAGCCTATCCCAGCTGTCTTCAGCCCAAAGTTTTGGATTTGACCAAAAATCCAAATTGGCCACCATAACCTGCAATGGGAATTCCGCCATCATTCATTCATTCATTTTCTACCGCTTATCCTCACAAAGGTTGCGGGGGTTGCTGGAGCCTATCCCAGCTGTCTTCCGGTGAGAGGTGGGCTACACCCTGGACTGGTCGCTAGCCAATCGCAGGGTACATATAGACAAATAACCGGGCTCTAGTCCTAAACTGTTTTTTATGCCTTGACTAAAAAAATATTCCAAATTCACTTGCCCTATTTTTTTCTTCATTTTTTGGTTAAGAAAATGCACTTCACTGCTCTTGAAGGTCCCACAAACGCACCAAAAAGAGCACAGATTGAGGCCATGTTCTGCTTTTGTGCACGAGCATCACTTCCTGGATGCTTCGCATTCACATTGGTAACATGAACGACAACATCAAGTTTTGGATTTGAACAAAAATCCAAATTGGGCATCATAACCTGCAGTGGGAATTCCGCCATCATATTCAATAAAATAGTTTTTTTTTCAAATTCATTCATTCATTTTCTACCGCTTATCCTCACAAAGGTTGCGGGGGTTGCTGGAGCCTATCCCAGCTGTCTTCGGGCGAGAGGTGGGCTACACCCCGGACTGGTCGCTAGCCAATCACAGGGCACATATAGACAAAACGGGCTCTAGTCCTATAACTAAAAAATATTCAAAATTCTCTTGCCCTATTTTTTTCTTCATTTTTTGGTTAAGAAAATGCACTTCACTATTCTTGAAGGTCCCACAAACCAGATTGAGGCCATGTTGTGCTTTTGTGCATGAGCATCACTTCCTGGATGCTTCGCATTCACATCGGTAACATGAATGACAACATAAAGTTTTGGATTTGACCAAAAATCCAAATTGGGCATCATAACCTGCAATGGTAATTACGCCATCATATTCAATAAAATTGAATTTTTTTTCAAATTGTTGTCAGTTATTATTTAATGATTACTTTCAGTGCTAAATTGCCAGACCCAAATAGGTAATCTCCCCAAATTCTAATCTGCGTTCTTAACAGATCAACGGTCAATCCCAGGCCACAAACAAAGACGTATTCTCCAGTCGGTAGACTCCAAGAGCTGTGTGCTTCCAATCTGCAGCGTTCCTGTAAATGATTTGCTTGGCTCTGTCTCAGCTGCATTAGCCGGACCGCTATCACTGATAGCTCTTGGCTTCCAACTTTATCAGTGCGATAAAAACCCCCACTAGAGTCTGCATTAGAAACAATCAGCCAATCTCACTCAGTTGTGTGTCTTAGGTGGGAATGGCTGTCAAATATTCTTTTCACTGAGACAAGACTGAGAACTGGATGGGGATGAGATCCCACGATGGCTATATTTGATAACAAGGGCGCAGACGGGGCGAGCGATACGGCTTTGTTCCATTAGGAAACATCTGATGGTAAAAATGTAATTGTGTGTGTGTGTGTGTATCTGTTTTGGTTTCTGTTTGTGTGTGGGCACATTTTTCACCTTTTTAATGGATTTTTCGCAGGGGTGGAGGGCCCTTAATTTGAGAAGGTATGCACCCGTGTCCGGCAGCGCGCAGACCTCACAGCTAGGAGACCAGGGTTCAATCCCCACCCTCGGCCATCTCTGTGTGGAGTTTGCATGTTCTCCCCGTGCATGCGTGGGTTTTCTCCGGGTACTCCGGTTTCCTCCCACATTCCAAAAACATGCTAGGTTAATTGGCGACTCCAAATTGTCCGTAGGTACGAATGTGAGTGTGAATGGTTGTTTGTCTATATGTGCCCTGTGATTGGCTGGCCACCAGTCCAGGGTGTACCCCGCCTCTCGCCCGAAGACAGCTGGGATAGGCTCCAGCACCCCCCGTGACCCTCGTGAGGAAAAGCGGTAGAAAATGAAATGAAATGAAATGAAAGTTATCAAACGGGCGGCACGGTGGTCTAGTGGTTAGTGCGCAGACCTCACAGCTAGGAGACCAGGGTTCAATCCCCACCCTCGGCCATCTCTGTGTGGAGTTTGCATGTTCTCCCCGTGCATGCGTGGGTTTTCTCCGGGTACTCCGGTTTCCTCCCACATTCCAAAAACATGCTAGGTCAATTAGCGACTCCAAATTGTCCGTAGGTACAAATGTGAGTGTGAATGGTTGTTTGTCTATATGTGCCCTGTGATTGGCTGGCGACCAGTCCAGGGTGTACCCCGCCTCTCGCCCGAAGACAGCTGGGATAGGCTCCAGCACCCCCCGTGACCCTTGTGAGGAAAAGCGGCAGAAAATGAATGAATGAATGAATGCACCCGTGTCATGCGGCTATCGCCATCGCCCACTCATCACACACACACATTCTTGGACTGGCATACAAACGTGAAGCAAAGTATATTTTTATTATGTGCGCACTCAGGCTTATAAAAAATAACATACCTACACACACACACACACACACACACACACACACAGACAAATGAGACCTTAGTGGAATAGTGGGTGGTTTTTTTTTTTTTTTGCTATGGTCATGATTTCCTTCAGGGCTGCGAAAACACACTGCATATGGAGTCCATCTCCTCTATGGCTTAGTCCTGAGACTAACACACACACACACACGCAGCATCAACACGTGCACACACAAAAGGAATCACTTTGGCCATGCTACTGTAACGCTAAAACTCCAGACATATCTTTCCTGGTGAATAATATATACCGAACCATAATAAAGTTTTAGGCCACCAGATGTTGTTTTAGTCGTACTTTTATGAGCGTTATTACTTACAATGTCACTCGAGCTCCGCTAAGGCAGAATTATGAACAAACTGAAAGGGAATTAAACCAATACAATTAGTGGTGGTCTAAAAGCGTTGCACACTGATGGAGTGTAAAATCTTTGAAAGAAAATCCCACGATACAGATCAGGGTCTCTTGGATGGTCGGCAGCCAATCACAGGGCACTTATAGACAGACAACCATTCACACTCTCATTCATTTAGAGTGGCCAATTAACTTTATGTGTGTTTTTGGAATGCGGGTCAGAAATTGAGAACTCCCACGTACGCATAATAGGGAGTACATGCAAAAGTCACAAAGATTCAATCCCAGTTCTTCCAGATCCCCTGACTGTGTGGCTAACATGCTAACCACTTGAACACAGTGCGGGCTCATCCCTCCCGGTTGTATGACCTCAGGGCATTCAATTTTAACTGGAAAAAAAATAAGAAAAAGTCATTGCTTACTGAAGCTAATAATTGGCTGCACGGTGGACGAGTGGTCAGCGCGCAGGCCACACAGCCAGGAGACCCGAGTTCAATTCCACCCTCGGCCATCTCTGTGTGGAGTTTGCATGTTCTCCCCGTGCATGCGTGGGTTTTCTCCGGGTACTCCGGTTTCCTCCCACATTCCAAAAACATGCTAGGTTAATTAGCGACTCCAAATTGTCCATAGGTATGAATGTGAGTGTGAATGGTTGTTTGTCTATATGTGTCCTGTGATTGGCTGACAACCCTGCCTCTGGCCTGAAGACAGCTGGGATAGGCTCCAGCACCCCTTGTTAGGATTAGTTGTACAAAATGAATGAATTAATGAATTTATATATATATATATATGTCTGCCACATCTCGACCAATGCAGGCAGGCACCCCCCCCCCCCCCCTTCAGTTGGAGGTCATTATTAGTCGATTAGTCAAAGTCGATTAATTTTAACTTATTTTAAAAAATGGGCCTTTTCCACACTAAAAAATATTTGTGCACTGCCCAGCGAGCCACAACAAAAACGCTGAAGAGCCACATGTAGCTCCAGATCCACAGGTTGTTGACCCAAGTTATATGAAAATAGCTTGATAAAGTGCGTAAGACCCGGAATGTATTGTTGCATGTCAAAAAAAATCAATGTAAATCATTTTCTTTTCGAGCAACAATTGAGTTACTGCTGCTGTGCTCACGCCGCCAACGTGTTATCAACTTAGCGTGTTTGTGTGCTTTCATTCTATTTATTCACTAACATCCTTATTGCCATAACTCTCATGGAGAAACTGCATCCGTTGCCCCCCCCCCCCCCCCCCTCTCTCTGTGGTGACTGGGTCAGGGTGTGGAAGTATTGACCACTTTCCAGGGGATAGCGCCATATCGATTGTGACTTATGCAGCTGTTTATATTTGAACCCTGGGTTTAACCTCCATCGATTGACACGCACCTCACCGTCGACAAGTTGTTCAGCTCGCCTTCATTCAAGGAACGTGCAAAAGTGAGCGTGTATGTGTGAGAGGGAAAGAACAGAAGCGATTTCTTCAATGATTTGCCGTCGCCAATAATAATACAATACAGACGGTTTCAAATAAGCCAATTTTTAAAGGAGGATTTACAGTATTGAAGTTATTCACATTGCAGTCTTGCAGTATATTCATGCACGGATTTTCGTGGTAATACACACTTTCAGTCACATGCCAACTAATCTTGCGCTCTATAGATGAAATCTTAAGAAAAGTCCTCATGGGGGAAGTTAGATGAGTGAAACAGACATACAATAATAAGCGTGAACATGAGACCTTCACAGTATTTTTGTATTTTTTGTTTCCATTGAAAAAGCGTAGATCGGAGCGCTTTTTCATTTAGTATGTGTTTGTAAATTTTATAAATACAATCAATGACCTCAACGATGGCTACAGTACTGAATAATTCCTTGCTACTACTATTACTGTACTACTGAACTTTGTACACAGCAATCATTTTTACACAGTAAATTGAAATAAACAGGATGAATCTAAAAATCCAAACCTGTTCATGACTCCACCATAAGAAAGACGCTGGGAATAAACGGCCTGCATGGCACAGTTCCCAAACAAAAAAGAACATAAATTTGTCCATAAATCTCAATTTTGCAAAAAAAATAAATAAATAAATGATCTCCAGGACCTTTGGGAAATGCTCTGTGGTCTAATGAGACAAAAGTTGAAATTTTCGGAAGGTGTGTGTCCCATTACGTCTGGCGTAAAAGTAACACCGCGTTTCAGAAAAAGAACATCATACCAACAGTAAAATATGGCGGAGGTAGTATGATGGTCCGAGGGCGTTTTGCTGCTCCAGCACCTGGAAGATTTGCTGTTATGAATGGAACCATGAATTTTGCTGTCTACCAAAAAAAAAACCCTGAAGAAGAATGTCCGACCATCTGGTCATGACCTCAAGCTGAAACCAACTAGGGTTCTGCAGCAACAATGATCCAAAACACACCAGCAAGTCCACATCTGAATGGCTGAATAAAAACTTAATGAAGACTTTGGAGTGACCTAGTCAAAATCCTGACCTGAATCCTATTGGATGCTGTGCCGTGACCTTAAAAAAGTGCTTCTGGGAATCGAACTTCTGTCTGCATGCTAACCACACGTCCACCGTGCAGCCAGTTTGGTTAGGTAAATGTTTATATTTAAGTGTCTTAATATGATGTAATACAGTTCTACATGATTAACAACAATACTCCACACAAAGATGGCCGAGGGTGGAATTGAACTAGGGTCTCTTGGCTGTGAGCCCTGCGCGCTGACCACTCGGTCGGTTCAGTGAGCAATGACTTTTTCTTTTTTGAGGCTATCCCAGCTGTCTTCTACACCCTGGACTGGTGGCCAGCCAATCACAGGGCACATATAGACAAACAACCATTCACACTCACATTCATACCTATGGACAATTTGGAGTCGCTAATTAACCTAGCATGTTTTTGGAATGTGGGAGGAAACCGGAGTACCCGGAGAAAAAACACGCATGCACGGGGAGAACATGCAAACTCCACACAGAGATGGCCGAGGATGGAATTGAACTCGGGTTTCCTGGCTGTGAGACCTGCTCGCTGACCACTCGTCCACCGTGCGAGTGGTCAGCTGCATTTTAAAAACTGCATTTTGTTTGATGTTCTGAAACGTTTAAATGTGACAAATTTCAGGAAGGGGCCTCCTTTTTCACACCACTCTGATGATATGATGATATAAGGTTAAAGATGATTTCTTTGATGGAAGATGATTTTTTTTTTACAATTTTTCTTAAATATTTTTATTACATTTATGCGAATCAATTTATCTACATACATTAAAACAGGAAAAAGAGGTCAGGTTTTTGACGCTTGCATATTGTCCTCTATGTCTGACTGCCCCCCCGCCCCCCCACACACACCCCTCCCTCATTCCCCATTTGAAGGGTTGTAATGAGTCATCAGGGAGAGCTGATGTGAATTATTAATATTCAATCACGATGCTGTTTGTGTATTAACTGATTCTAGAAGAGGACGGGAGGGGAGGAGCTGACACGCAAGCACCCACCCGGCAGAGGTGCTACGAAGCCTAAGTAAACGTAAAATTCATAGTAATATGAATCAAAAAGCATTCATTTTATTCTGACTGGTGACCAAGTAACGTAAAACCAATTAGTCAATATGGCGCCTATAAGTATATATACTGTACTTTAAGGTCAAAAGATGTAACCCAATACTGTAGTACCTGAAGTTGTGGACCCTAGCCGTCCATATTGTGGCTTTGTAAAGAATGTGTGCTAATGAAGAGGAATTCCTGCAAGTGCGTGTCACTATATGAGACAGGCCAGAGTTGGAACGGCAGAAAGCTGTATTCATTGTAGATGAAATGAAGGTTTTGTTCGGTTTGCTCCAGATGTTCGCTCTATGTGTTTTATTTTTACATTCTTGGCCCGCGGCCTGTATATATATTGGATTGGGCAGCGAGTATATAATATCAGTGGAAAATGCTGCGGTCTGGTACCTTTTTAAATAACATTTCCTCCTTTTTCTGCCGCTGTCCTGTTTTTCTTTCCATTTTGTCTTTTATTCGGAAGGTGGTGATGTTTAGAAAAGCGCTGAAATGAGGCTGGCTGTGGAGCTGAGGGGAATCACTGGAGACCCCCTAAAAACACATCGAAAACATACACATACGGCAAATTTGAAGGAAAGGGTGTAGAGGAAGGAGGTCTTAAATGATGAGGGTCAGTCGGGCAAACGCTAAATCTCAGGGTGGCCCAACTCGGACTGTGAAGGATGTAGTTGTACTAATATTTAGCTCTTTCCCCTTGGTCCAGTGCAAGGGGATTATACCGAGGGTACTTAGGGACCTAGATTTTGAACTTTACTTTCCTCTATCGCTGATTTATTTCCGAGCAAATGTGCTTCGAAGCGGGCTCAAATCTGCACCGGATAAGTTAATGGAGTTGTAAAGTTGGATGGGCTCATGGGAAATATAACCAAGGGGTTTAAAATGCTTGTCTGCGTTTGTCTACCTCCGCGGTGGCCCCCGTATCACCGGTCGCTGCCATCATTTGCACAATTAAAGAGTTGTGCAGTTTCTGGTAGTGCCCCCTTTTTTTCAGAGAAGAGACCCCCGGCTGTCATGATGAGAGAGTTGCTGTTGCACTCAGAGCAGCTAAGCGGCCAGGGGGCAAAGGTCAGTCAGCGATGGGGGGGTGAGGCAGTGCAAGAGGAGCTGCATCTGGATCCAGAAATATTTCCCAGCCAAGTTACATTTGTTTAGTCTGAAAGACAAGAGTGTGAAGGAAGGGAGGGGCTGGAAGACAGACCGATGGGGGGGTGGGGGGGGGGGGGGGGGGGGTGAAAATGAAGGGTGTGCAGTCAGGTGTGAATTTGTGACATAAACTATACGGATGAAAGTATTTTAGACACCAACGTAGACGGAAATGTACAGCTTCAACAGCTTTCACTTTAAACAAGATTTGCGGTGCCCATTCTCATCCAAGAACAGAAGTTAGCTTAGCATGCTGATGGGGTTGAGGTCAAGGCTCTGAATTTCCTCCACAACACACATAGAGAAGCACTTGCAAATTTTTTTGCAAAGTTTTTTTTGGATCTGTGATCAAAAGGAATAGCGGAGACTTGCGGTCTTAGTGCGTTAGTTAGCGAAAAACGATGGAGCCAATTGCGTCTTCGATGGGTAATCAGAATCGGAATCAGAATCAGAAATGGTTTATTGCCAGGTATGATCAACACACATACTAGGAATTAGTTTTGGTGAAGTAGGTACAGACACATCTATTAAAAAATGAAAAAAGCTGGAGGTCAATGACTTTCGATGCTAATTAGCACAATGCTAACCTGCACATTTTGTGGCTTGTGTATTGGCCACTACAAGATACTTGTCATTTTGCGCACTAACTACACAAACTGCGTATATACTTTGTGTTAACAAACAACATAATAACCCCTGTGTCCGCTAACCAAGGTTCCACTGTACTTTAACCAAATTTGCATCTATGTACGAGCGTGAACTCCAAAAAACTGCATATTACTCGTGAGATATAAGTAAGTGTTTGTTTGTGTTGTGTGTCTCACAACCTCGCCCCGCCCCTCCCCCTTCTCGCCAGGTTTCAGACAACAGAGAGGTCAGACTCCTCTTGACCTCTACGTTCCACAGCCCCGGCACCAGAATAAGACCACACACTCATGCCCACACACACATACACATACACACACATGCCCACACACACATGCACATTCAGCTCACAACAGATAGAAATACATGTGCATGTATTGTATACAATACATACAGTATATAGTATGTACATCATATGGGTATGCGGTATGTTACATGGCGCCATAGTCTTTAGTTGACTGTGTGTGTAAGCCAATGGGATTCCATTTAGAGGTGGACGCCGTTAGCGACAACAACTTCTCAGTAATTCTAAGTGGAGAACTACTGAACCGTGAGTTTTTTGTGTTTTTTTTTTTGACGTCAGTCTTTATTGCTTCATGACCTCTGACCCTCTGTCTTGTCTGTGACCTAATCAAAGGGAAACGAGAAAACAAGCATCCTCCAGTCATTCATCACTCACTCCATCTTTGTCCTCTTCTAAGAGTCCTCAGTCTGTCGTAAGGGGAAATCAATGGATAGAGCGACACAAAGAACACACACACATACACACACACACAGCACTAATGAAGTAGAAAATAAAAAAAAATATCTTTGTACAGAACAACTGCAGACAATTGTGTTTGGGGTCCAAAGTTCTTGACCTTCAAATGAAAGGAATGAAAGGGTTTGAAAACTCAAAACTGAGTTGGACTCCTTGTTCATTTTGGAAAATATGACCAAGTGACCCTATGGACAATTGTGTGAGAGTACTGTATATGAAGTATATGAAGTGAATGCTGCACCTTGCAACGTAATGGTATGTTCATGTTGGCCAAGGCAGTTGGATTTTCCTACATTCGATCTTGAAAGTCCATTTCAAGAAGATCAAAGTTGATAGAATGGTCAAAAATCAATCAAAAAAATGAACTGGAACCTTGGTTTTTGTTGTTAATCTGTTCCTAAGGGTCGGTCGGAAACCGAATTGGATGAAAAGTGAAAGAGTTTTCCAAATCTAATTAACTCATTGACTTCCAAAAACTTCTATTGATGACTTTAGCTGCAGATCGAAATCCATTTCAGGCAATATATTTCCGTCCCAGTAGGGGGCAACCATTCTGTTTTCCTCCGATCAGCAACTACAGCTGGGATATGAAGAAGACGGCAGTTACTGAATTGCTGGTGACGAATCCAGCAGAGAAAAAAATACAGGCAGCTTACACTGTAAGTAGAAATAAAATCAAAATAAAATAATTGATCTCAGCCAGCGAAGCTCAGATTTAATTTAATTTAATTTAATTTAATTTAATTTAATTTAATTTAATTTAATTTAATTTAATTTAATTTAATTTAATTTAATTTAATTTAATTTAATTTAATTTGCACAATTGAACAGCAAATAACAGGTTATGATAATAGGTTATGTAATAGCAATTTACTTGCACTTTTGATGCGTGAATCTCGATATCATTGCTTCTGACTGCCTTTGGGCAAGGCGGACATGTCAGTAGCACCCGCCACTGGTCAGTGAGGAAAACAAAATGCAGAACCATACTAGGTAATGGTAATGGTAATGGTTTTCATTTCATTTGAACATGCATCAGATTACAATTGAATGCATCACATAATCAGTTCCCAGTTCCATATGTCCAAAAGGAGTAGGAAGAAGCAAAGCTTATTAAATCCTACCCCTCCATCTGGTACTTTTACAATCAGTAACTGTTACATTTGTTCACTTCCTGCTTTCCTAATATAATTTAAGATTTTTTTTGCAAATTTCCCCACTGAGGGACGAATAAAGGCATATCTTATCTTATCTTTATTATTATTTTTTTTTATTTAATTAAAAAAAAAATTGTCCTATGCCGAAGTACAAGGTGATATGAGCATCCAATGCCATAATGGGTACCATAGTAAGTGTCAATATAGTGATATATATAGCACATCATGACTGGTTCAAGACTCTTCATCCTTGTATTTAGTAAATTTATTTTATTTATTAATTTATTTTATTAAAAGTGGTAGAAAATGAATGAATGAATGAATGAATTTTTATTACATTTTTTTTGTTTTTACATTTTTTAAAATTTTTTACATTTTTTGTCCCGTACCAAAGTACTCGGTGATATGAGCATCCAATGCCATACTGGGTACCATAGTAAGTGTCAATATAGTGATATATATAGCACATCATGACTGGTTCAAGACTCTTCATCCTTGTATTTAGCAAATTTATTTTATTTATTAATTTATTTTATTAATTTTTATAATTTTTTTTTTTAGTTTTTAACATTTTTTTATTTTATTTTTTTATTTTTTGTCCCGTGCCAAAGTACTCGGTGATATGAGCATCCAATGCCATAATGTGTACCATAGTAAGTGTCAATATAGTGATATATATAGCACATCATGACTGGTTCAAGACTCTTCATCCTTGTATTTAGCAAACATCAACTGCTTGTATTGTTTCTTGAATTGGCTCATCGTTGTGCATTGTTTGATTTCCTTACTCAATCCATTCCATAGTTTGATTCCACATACTGAAATGCTATGGCTAGCATAACGTAGTCCTAGCATAGAAGTGTTTCAAATGTACTTCTTCCCTGAGATTTAACATATATAACAATATTTTTCTTCTTTTTTGAGCTTCTGTTGTTATTTTAGTGCTTTATTCATTCAAAGTTCTACATTCCACAAAACCATAGTAGTATTTAACTAGTTAAACAACGAAAAGCCACAACATATTGACTAATACCTGAAGGGGGACTTCAAACTGCGGATGCATCACACTTTAGAAATGCAGGCTTTGAATTGCTTGTGAGATCAAATTGCATGCGGCGGTAGATAAGAGCATGTGACACAGAATTCAACTTTGGCCTCAAGTGAGCTGTGTAATCTGTGTGTGTGTGTGTGTGTGTGTGTGTGTGTGTGTGCGTGCATCAGTGTGTGCGGCCATGCGTGTGGTATTCCCGTAATGGAGCGGTATGAACGCCTCGTTAGCGAACGCCACTAAAACCGTGAAGGCCCTTCAGCGTATGAGTACCAGTTTAGATGGCATTCTTATGTACGTAGCACGATATTTTTTCTCGCCGGCACACACACACAGTAGTACCTGCACACACACACACACACTCGACGAGCGCCAGTGTGTGTGGGCAGCTAAACTGAATTGATGAAACTGGATTCTGCATCCTTTGCCGTGCAGAAATCCATACCGTATTTAGCATCGGAAAAGCTCAGGAATGGGCCTTAAGGTGTCGACAAAAACGGATGAAGATATGTCGAAGGGTGGCCGAGTGATTGCGCCACAGCCACATTGGTGACGCATTCGTGTACCGTACGTCTTTGCATTCTTTACCACCGGAAAAAAGAGAATAGAATGGCGGCTACAACTGTAAACTGAAGGGTGTCTTTTAATCTGTGTCACCTTCCTCGTCTGTCACGCTTCTGTTATGTTTGGTAACATCCCCCTGCTTTTTTTTTTTTTTTTTTTTCCCCGCGCTCATCAAACGCAACACGTATACACACACACACACACAGGCGTAGCAAACTTTCTTGTGGAGTTTTCACAGCAAAAAAAAAAAAAACCAAACAAACATAAAACGGGGCTAACGCAAAAAGACGGGGTGGTATGCAGGAGAAGGGGGAGAAAAGGGAGGAGGAGAGAAAAGAGGGAAGTTATTTTCTCAGGTTTTTTTTTGAGGCTTGTGCGGCGTGTACTTCTGACAGGTGGGAGGGGAGATGAAGCGTGCATTGTGTGCACTTGCTAATTGGCATTGTTAGCGGGGACCGTTGACTGTGAATGGTAGAGATAGTATTAGCGAGGGTTCCTGCGCAGCGAGCGGTGCAGATAGAAGAAGAATACGCGCGTCACAGGCAAAGGCTGCTTATGTTAAAGCTACATAAGGTCTGATAAACTTGCAGGTCTTTAATGGACTCAGCGGTAGAGAAGGGTGGGGGGGGGGACACACAAGCCCCACAATAGTCAGCTTCAGGCTTTTCTCTAAATACTCTGAATAAAAGCTCCATGGGGCTCATGAAGCCAGGTGACACACGTAGCAGATAATGAGCCATTGTATTGGAATGTGTGTATGTATGTGTGTGTGTGTGTGTGTGTGTGTGTGTGTATCAAACGTGTGGGTGCTTGAAGGGTCAGGTAACACTCAAGGTGTGTATTACAAGCCACTGGCCATATGAATAGTTCTGCAAACAACACTGGATTCGTTTACACACACACACACACCTGCACATGCACGCACTTTGGGATATTGTCTTTGGCAAGTGTTAGAAATCACATCTCATATTTTAGTTAGCGCAGTTTAGCTTGGTAATGCTAATGGTTTCGTTTTTATTTGAACATTGCATCAGGTTACGATGGAATACATCGCATAAATGTCGTAGAAGAAGAAAAGCCTCTGTCTACCCTCCACCTGTTACTTTTATAATCTATATTTTAACACATACAGAAGTATAAGGTAATGTAATCATATGGTGACATAATGGTGAATTATTTCCAGACGCAACCATAATGATCATAAATGTAACATTTGTTAAATAACAAAATAAACACAAAATGAAGGGCGGCACGGTGGTCGAGTGGTTAGCGCGCAGACCTCACAGCTCGGAGACCAGGGTTCCAATTCCACCCACGGCCATCTATGTGTGGAGTTTACATGTTCTTCCCGTGCATGCGTGGGTTTTCTCCGGGTACTCCGGTTTCCTCCCACATTCCAAAAACATGCTAGGTTAATTGGCGACTCCAAATTGTCCATAGGTATGAATGTGAGTGTGAATGGTTGTTTGTCTATATGTGCCCTGTGATTGGCTGGCGACCAGTCTAGGGTGTACCCCGCCTTACGCCCGAAGAATGAATGAATGAATGAATGAACACAAAATGAAGGGCGGCACGGTGGGCGAGTGGTTAGCGCGCAGACCTCACAGCTAGGAGACCCGAGTTCAATTCCACCCTCGGCCATCTCTGTGGGGAGTTTGCATGTTCTCCCCGTGCATGTGTGGGTTTTTTTCCGGGTACTCCGGTTTCCTCCCAAATTCCAAAAACATGCTAGGTTAATTGTCCATAGGTATGAATGTGAGTGTGAATGGTTGTTTGTCTATACGTGCCCTGTGATTGGCTGACATGCAAATTCCACACAGAGATGGCCGAGGGTGGAATCGAACAGGGGTCTCCTAACCGTGAGGTATGCGCGCTAACCACTCGAATAGCGTGCATCTCTCCTTCAGACGGGGTGCTGGAGCCTATCCAAGCGGTCTTCCACACCTTGGACTGGTGGCCAGCCAATCACAAGGCACATATAGACAAACAACCATTCACACTCACATTCATACCTATGGACAATTTGGAGTCGCTAATTAACCTAGCATGTTTTTGGAATGTGGGAGGAAGCCGGAGTACCCGGAGAAAAAAAAAAAAACACGCACACATGGTGAGGACATGCAAACTCCACACGGAGATGCCCGAGCGGGGAATCGAACCCGCGTCACCTAGCTCTCCTAGCTCTTAGCTGTGCGGTTTATTTTAAACATGCATACAATGTTACATAGGAGTACATATTATATTTACAGTTTAATCCTGCACTATTTCCTTATCCCTGCCATCACTATTGAATTTGTTCACTTCCTGTATTCAATACTTCCAACCCCTACACAACTCGCTGTCCTGCAACAAGGAGATTAGCGCCAAAATCCATGAAGACCTGTGATCCATACATGGACCGATGAATCGGATGGTTGAGTTAGAACTCAATCATGCATGCGTTCATAGTCTATGCTACTTTGATTTGGAGCCTATCCCAGCCGACTTTGTGTGAAAGATGGGGTACATTTGTCAATCGTAGGGTACAATTCCTGGAGAAAACCCATAAATAATACCCAGGCAGAAAATTCTCCTGACGATTCGGCCAGCATGCAGCCTGTAATCACAGTTCAGTATACTTGTTTGTAGTATACTCCCACGCATGCCGTCCGCCTCCACTTTCTTTCATTGTATCCTTCCCAGCGTTCCTTAAGACCAAGACCCTTGGCTTTGTGTTGCTACCTGTCTGTATCTATGACACAGTACACACAGAGACATGTAGAATGGTTCTTCCAGACAGAAACCACCTCAATGGCCTCACTTTCAGCCTTTTGAATGGGCTGGAGGGCGGGTGCATTCGAGTGAAGGAGGTGATGAGTGTGAATCAAGGTTCAATCACCTCTCCAAGAGACTTAAGAGATTCCCGCACGTAAAAGGGTTAGCGTACATGGACGTTTGGGATGTATTACTAAGCAGTGGATTGCATGGTGCGGATGCACATTGACGACGCATTGCCTCTCTCTGTGCAAGAGCAAGACAATGGTATTCAAACACTGGGCCTTGGTACTTGACCATCTTTACGATTTAGTTCAATACTATGGCCATGACAGTGGTATATCTGGTATTTAGAATACTTTTTCCTTTACAGTTTTTCACGAGAGGATGTCAAAAAATATAATGAAATACAATGAGAACCTTGGTTAGCAACATGTTCCAGATGGAAACCAAAACATACTATGTTTTACAGTATATTTGTACAGTATACTGTAAAAATTTATTCGGAACAGATTAATTAATGTATTCGGAACAGATTTGGAACAGATTAATTGTGATTCGGAACAGATTAATTAAGAATAATCCAATTTTTGGGGGAGAACCCCAAAAAATGTCAACTCAATACCCTTTTTTATTATACTTTTACATGCAGAAAACAATTTATTTAAATTAAATTTTAATATAATTTCTACCTTGACACCTTCGTACCTTACTAATTTTATCATGTTTCTTCTGGCAAATTAGTTTGACTCCATTGTAAGATAGAGCCACAAAGTCACAAAACGTTAAAAAGCAGGACTTTTTAACTTTAAATTAAAATTTTAGATTTTCCAAGTGCCTCTTAATATCACAAGAACATGTCAAAAAATATAATGAAATACAATGAGAACCTTGGTTAGCAACATGAATGTGATGGAAACCAAAACATACTGTAACCGAATACATTTTACAGTATGCAAATCCAATTAATCTGTTCCGAACCCCAAAAAATGTCGACTCAAAGCACGTTATTATACTTTTACATGCAGAAAAGAATTTATTTACATGAAATTTTACTATAATTTCTACCTTGACACCTTCGTACCTTACTAGGACTTACTTCTTGAATTTTATAATGTTTCTTCTGGCAAATTAGTTTGACTCCATTGTAAGATAGAGCCACAAAGTCACAAAACGTTAAAAAGCAGGACTTTTTAACTTTAAATTAAAATTTTAGATTTTCCAAGTGCCTCTTAATATCACAAGAACATGTCAAAAAATATAATGAAATACAATGAGAACCTTGGTTAGCAACATGAATGTGATGGAAACCAAAACATACTGTAACTGAATACATTTTACAGTATGCAAATCCAATTAATCTGTCCCGAACCCCAAAATATGTCGACTCAAAGCACTTTATTATACTTTTACATGCAGAAAACAATTTATTTAAATGAAATTTTAATATAATTTCTACCTTGACACCTTCGTATCTCACTAGGACTTACTTCTTGAATTTTATAATGTTTCTTCTGGCAAATTAGTTTGACTCCATTGTAAGATAGAGCCACAAAGTCACAAAACGTTAAAAAAGCAGGACTTTTTAACTTTAAATTAAAATTTAATAATCACAAGAACATGTCAAAAAATATAATGAAATACAATGAGAACCTTGGTTAGCAACATGAATGTGATGGAAACCAAAACATACTGTAACCGAATACATTTTACAGTATCCAAATCCAATTAATCTGTCCCGAACCCCAAAATATGTCGACTCAAAGCACTTTATTATACTTTTACATGCAGAAAACAATTTATTTAAATGAAATTTTAATATAATTTCTACCTTGACACCTTTGTACCTTACTAGGATTTACTTCTTGAATTTAATAATGTTTCTTCTGGCAAATTAGTTTGACTCCATTGTAAGATAGAGCCACAAAGTCACAAAACGTTAAAAAGCAGGACTTTTTAACTTTAAATTAAAATTTTATAATCACAAGAACATGTCAAAAAATATAATGAAATACAATGAGAACCTTGGTTAGCAACATGAATGTGATGGAAACCAAAACATACTGTAACCAAATACATTTTACAGTATCCAAATCCAATTAATATGTACCGAACCCCAAAAAATGTTGACTCAAAGCACTTTATTATACTTTTAAATGCAGAAAACAATTTATTTAAATGAAATTTTAATATAATTTCTACCTTGACACCTTCGTACCTTACTAGGACTTACTTGTTGAATTTTATAATGTTTCTTCTTGCAAATTAGTTTGTTTAGTTAAGATATTTTTCATTCAGAAAAGAGATTAGTGGCAACTGTGTTAGTTAGCAAAGAACTACCGAGTCACTGATGATGTCAGAGTCAGGGGACAATGACTTACGTGTCCGGTTTCCATGCTAACACGATAACAGGGAGGTTTTGTGTTAAAAAAAAATACATCCGCTTCTGGTACGCTAACCGGGAAATGCTTCGACAACAACGCTGTCGGATTGCTATACGTATTATGTTATTACAGTCGAATGTAACGAACCTCATTATTCCGAACTTCATTCCAAATCCTTAAAGATAACATGCTGTAGGATTGCATTATCCTTATATTCCACAACAAAGTATCACTTCATTACGCCGCCAGAAGTCATAATCCTCCGACCAGCGCGGCCCTCACAGAGAATCAAACAGACGATGCGGAAACGCAAGATGATGTTGGGGCGGGTGGCGGCGTAATGACGCGTGTTTGTAAATAATCTCTCGGTCACGGCGGTAAATAGCAGTTTATTTAACAAGCCTCACATCACAGGAGCACTTTCACCCTCTGCCGCTCCGTTTCTTCTTCTTCCTCCCCTTCATCCTCTCCTCCGCTCTGGTGTTGGGCTCTGTGCGGGTTACAGCAGAGAGCATTAATAATAATAACAATGATAAACACAGAGTGGAGATAACCACAGCAGTGTGTGTATAAGAGGCCCTCACACTCGGTCGGCTTACAGCGCTTAGCCCCCATTAAAGACAAGATGCTGTGGGTGGGGGGGTGGGGGGGTGGCGGGAACTCGCAGGGAAAATAAGAAGCTGTTATTTTGCATGATATTAACCACATGAAAGCGTACGAGGACAGTAAAAGTGGATGAAGACGGAGGGAGGGAGAGGGAGATGGTGGAATAATGTAAATAGCGGCTGGTGGAGTTATCGGGCATAGCACCGTCAGACTTGTGTGTGTGTGTGTGTGTGTGTGTGTTATCGTGCGCAACACTGTCAGACGGCCCATTGTTTGGGAAGTGATAAAGGCAATTTCCCAGAGTCCCTTGTAAAAGCGCATGCTTGGCTTAATTTGAGAGCCATTTTCCATAACAATGATGACAGTTTATACTGTACATCTCTCCTTCTTTTTAAAGCCCCCCCCTGTCTGTCGTTGTATTACCTTGTTTCCTTGTGCTCATCCTTCCTGTATCTTTGCTTTCACTTTGTACTAACCTGCATTCATGCCTGTTTATTAGTATGTTTGGCATACTCCCTTTTGAAGAGGCAACAATAGCTGATTGACTAATACCTGTCAGTAAAGGCACGCGATGGCGTTCACGTCAGATGGGAATGTTTTTCTCGTCTGCCCCTTCCTAATCTCGTGCTGACATGGAGCATTCGGAGCTGCGCTCCGCTGCCATCAGAGGAGAGCATGTTCTCTCATCATCGTGAGAGAGGGCCTATTAGAGGAGCGGAGGATGATGGGAGGCAGGGAGGAGAGAGGGGGAAAAAAAAAAAAAGGGAAATAGATCGCAGGTTCGGGGCAGGATAATTGACACGGATGCTCCGATTGCCTGTGGAGGAGGTTTTTTTTTTGTTTTGTTTTTTCTCTCCGCAAGGCCTTTAGTGCAAAAGCAAACAAGATTTGATGCACAAACGTGCATGGCGCCACGCTAACAAACACACGTACATTCATGTATTTCACAAAACCTTGACGTTGCATTTGTGTGCTCTCATTTACATCTATGCTATGTGGAGTAAAAATGGAGTACGTGGAGTAAAAATGATACCTGGCATCCACATATAAAACACATTGCCAAGTCACATAGCAAGCAAAAAATAGAGCCACAAACTCACAAAATATTAAAAAGAAGGATTTTTTTAACTTTAAATTTTAGATTTTCGAACTTCCTCTTAATATCACAAGAGCATGTCAAAAAATATAATGAAATACAATGAGAACCTTGGTTAGCAACATGAATGGGATGGAAACCAAAACATACTGTAACCGAATACATTTTTACAGTATGGAAATCCAATTAATCTGTTCCGAACCCCAAAAAATTTCAACTAAATACACTTTTTTATACTTTTACATGCGTACCTTACTAGGACTAGGAATTTAATTTTGTTTTTTCTGGCAAATTAGTTTGACTCCATTGTAAGATAGAGCGACAACGTCACAAAACGTTAAAAAGCAGGACATTTTAACTTTAAATTAAAATTTTAGATTTTCAAAGTGCCTCTTAATATAACAAGAACATGTCAAAAAATATAGTGAAATACAATGAGAACCTTGGTTAGCAACATGAATGGGATGGAAACCAAAACATACTGTAACCGAATACATTTTTACAGTATGCAAATCCAATTAATCTGTTCCGAACCCCCAAAAATTTCGACTAAATACACTTTTTTATACTTTTACATGCGTACCTTACTAGGACTAGGAATTTAATTTTGTTTTTTCTGGCAAATTAGTTTGACTCCATTGTAAGTTAGAGCGACAAAGTCACAAAACGTTAAAAAGCAGGACATTTTAACTTTAAATTAAAATTTTAGATTTTCAAAGTGCCTCTTAATATAACAAGAACATGTCAAAAAATATAGTGAAATACAATGAGAACCTTGGTTAGCAACATGAATGTGATGGAAACCAAAACATACTGTAACCAAATAAATTTTTACAGTATGCAAATCCAATTAATCTGTTCCGAACCCCAAAAAATTTTGACTAAATACACTTTTTTATACTTTTACATGCATAAAACAATTTATTTAAATTAAATTTTAATAAAATTTCTACCTTGACACCTTCGTACCTTACTAGGACTTACGTCTTGAATGTTATAATGTTTCTTCTGGCAAATTAGTTTGACTCCTTTGTAAGATAGAGAGCGACAAAGTCACAAAATATTAAAAAGCAGGACTTTTTAACTTTAAATTTTAGATTTTCAAAGTGCCTCTTAATATCACGAGAACATGGTGAAATACAATGAGAACCTTGGTTAGCAACATGAATGTGATGGGAACCAAAACATACTGTAACCAAATACATTTTTACAGTATGCAAATCCAATTAATCTGTTCCGAACCCCAAAAAATGTCGACTCAATGCACTTTTTTATACTTTTACATGCAGAGAACAATTTATTTAAATTATATTTTAATATAATTTCTACCTTGACACCTTCGTACCTTACTCGGACTTACTTCTTGAATTTTATAATGTTTCTTCTGGCAAATTAGTTTGATTCCTTTGTAAGATAGAGAGCGACAAAGTCACAAAATATTAAAAAGCAGGACCTTTTAACTTTAAATTTTAGATTTTCAAAGTGCCTCTTAATATCACGAGAACATGGTGAAATACAATGAGAACCTTGGTTAGCAACATGAATGTGATGGAAACCAAAACATACTGTAACCAAATAAGTTTTTACAGTATGCAAATCCAATTAATCTGTTCCGAACCCCAAAAAATGTCGACTCAATGCACTTTTTTATACTTTTACATGCAGAAAAATTTATTTAAATTAAATTTTAATATAATTTCTACTTCGACAAACTCACAAATTTTTAAAAAGCAGGACTTTTTTAACTTTAAATTTAAATTTTTGATTTTTGAAGTGCCTCTTAATATGATATAATACAGCTCTGCACAATTAAAATCAATTCGAATCAATTCAATTGTGCAGTTGTACACAATATTTCACTAGCAGGACCTTCCATCTTGAAGTTATATCTCTGCTTGAAGACTTCCTCCATATTTCCTATTTAGTTTACCGACTCCATACTATCCTAAAGGGGGCTGTTGCCTATACTAAAACCCCCAACGCCAAGTTGCAACAGGCAAATATAAAGCTGAGGTGATATCTGCTTACTATAATCTATATGAAAAAGGAGCAGAAAAGACTCTTGGCCATTGAATTCCTTAAACCTGTTATCATTCTTCTAAGCTGAACTGTCGCTTGCTTTCTTTCCGGCTTCAAGGCTGCTTTATAGCATCGCAATGGAAAAGTGTTCTTATTGTTTGGTTATTTTTTTTTATCGTCATATTTTATTGTCTGGGAAGAAATCCTCACTCTGGTGGTCTGGTGAACAAAGCGTGGGTTTGATAAAAAAAAACACTTAAGTGTGATGCTATCTGCCCTTGATAAGTCGGCCTTAAATACCAGGTGGAAATGCGACGTGATGACAAAAGTATTTAAAAGTATTTAAATCCCACCAAAATAGGTTTCCTTTACTCGCAACCTCAAATGTATAGCAGAAGATGCAATAATGTGTCAGCGTCGTCGGGACACACCGACCTTTTTTTTTTGAGTCCCCGTTACAAATGGCCGCACGTAGGAAATGAGAGGATTGTTATTTCAAACTTAATAATGTTACACGACTCCATTAAGAAAACGCTGCTCTATCAAACTCCCACAATCTCCGGAGATAATTTAATCACCAAATGCCAAGCTGCCACGCCACATTTAGGTGTAATTTTCATCCATGCAAAGGTAATTTGTTTCGGTATTATGAACTAATTAAAGCCTAACAAAGATGGAGGAGGCTGTAGAATGTCTAATCAACAGGCCCTTGAAGACTGATTGATTCTTGCTCCTCCGCCGTGTGGCCTATCATGCTTTGTCCTTCTTGTCGCATCTTCCTCTCCGGCGTGGATCGTTTTTTTTTGCACTAAGATTGGGCTGATCTGGATGGTAGAGAAGTATAGGTGACGTCTCATGCGGTTGGTCTGATGGTAAACCTGTGGAAATACTTTTTGAAGTTCTACTTAGAACCTCCTTGAGATGCAACAGTGCAAAATCTAAAATCTTATATTTTGATTAAGATGGGTGGTTTAGGTGATGCCAAAGGTCAAACCAGTCTATGTTCCCAGCCTAGTACAGTACCAGAAACCTTTATAGAACACCATACCAAATGTTTTTTCAGGTCTTCTTTCTCTTTAGGCTTTTTCCACAGCAAATCAATCTCCTCCATCCAACCCGGTCTCTCTCATGTCCTCCTTCACTACATCCATGAACCTCGTCTTTGGTCTTCTTCTACCTGGCAGCATCCTTCTACCAATATATTCACTATCTCTCCTCTCGACATGTCCCAACCATCTCAGTCTGGCCTAAAGGACTTCATCTCCAAGGCTTCTAACATGTAATGTCTTTCTGATGTACTCATTCCCGATCCTATCCATCCTGGTCACTCCCAATGAGAACCTCAGGTTCCTCATCTCTGCTACCTCCAGTTCTGATTCCTGTCTTTTCGTCAGTGGCATTGTCTCGAGACCAAAACAACATGGCTGATCTCACCAGTTTTGTATAACTTCCCTTTCATTTTAGCTGAAACTCTTCTATGAACTCTTCTATACTCTTTTAGCCTGACACTTTTTTTTAATCGTTAAGGTAACAGGTCAAAACATAAAATTTTGGTCGGGAAGAGCAACGGATATCTAGCTAAAGATTAATTCCGTAGTAAAAAAAAAAAAAGTCTGAATAGGAAGTAATTGTATGCGCTCTAGTGTGTTTAGTGATTTCAATGTAACTGACCTTGAACAGGCGGCACGGCAGTCGAGTGGTTAGCGCGCAGACCTCACAGCTAGGAGACCAGCTTGGGTTTTCTCCGGGTACTCCGGTTTCCTCCCACATTCCAAAAAAACATGCTAGGTTAATTAGCGACTCCAAATTGTCCATAGGTATGAATGTGAGTGTGAATGGTTGTTTGTCTATATGTGTGTGCCCTGGGATTGGCTGGTGACCAGTCCAGGGTGTACGCCGCCTCTCGCCCGAAGACGGCTGGGGTAGGCTCCAGCACCCCCCGCGACCCTCGTGAGGAAAAAGCGGTAGAAAATGAATGAATGAATGAATGACCTTGAACAGGCGGCACGGCGGTCGAGTGGTTAGCGCGCAGACCTCACAGCTAGGAGACCAGCTTGGGTTTTCTCCGGGTACTCCGGTTTCCTCCCACATTCCAAAAAAACATGCTAGGTTAATTAGCGACTCCAAATTGTCCATAGGTATGAATGTGAGTGTGAATGGTTGTTTGTCTATATGTGCCCTGTGATTGGCTGGCCACCAGTCCAGGGTGTACGCCGCCTCTTGCCTGAAGACAGCTGGGGTAGGCTCCAGCACCCCCCTGCGACCCTAGAAAATGAATGAATGAATGATCTTGACCCGGTAGGTCAAATGTCAATCAATGTTGTGTTTTTTTTTACCATGTTCCATTTTTGGAGCTGTTAATTTTTAGCCGCTTGTCTTTGAAACATTTTAAAGAAATTAGTTTATTTTAACTTTTAATCAATAGCCATTGTTTTTTATTGTTTGTTTTCGGCGCCCTTTTTTTTTACCTGGACACTATGTCTGGAAGCAAGGACTAGATTACTGTTTTTGAATACCTTAGCCAAAATTCTTGAGGTAGGCGGGGTTGAATGTTTTTTTTTAAAAGTATTGGGGTTTTTCCCCTTCTGTAGCAGTCGTCCATTTGACGTTTCGTGTGATGCTGAATTGCTATACGGCATTTGTTAACGCTAGACCAGTCCTCCATACATTCTTTTTTTCTTTATATATGCCAATTGAAAGCCATCAGGGTGCAGCCATATGTCACTCAATCATTCCTGCAGGGACAAGCAGCAGTTGTCTATACGTTTGCATATACACGCGCATGCCGCAGGGTACCTTAAATTGTCCTTTTCACCCCTAAACACTCACTCACAGATGTACAGCGTTGCAAAAAAAAAAAAAACACAAGAAACCATAAATCAATGTTATAACATGCCAAAGTCATATGCAGACAAGCCCTTCTCACGCACACACGCCGCACATGTCAGTTGTTATCTGTTTTTCAAATCTCCTGGTGTGTACTACACAATGTGGCGTTTCTCTACCAGCTGCACATACATACACGCGTCCATGTACAGAAAAGTTCACACCCAGACGCATACAACAAATACCTTCTCATCTGCTAACAACAACATACCTCAAATCCTTGCCTTGCTTGTATAAATATTTACCCTGCCAACCTGAGATATGCAGGGCATTGAACGTGGCGCAGACAATAGCCTTTAGGTTTGACAGTCTCAGACTCTGAGTGGAAAATCATATTTTGCAAACAGCTTCTACACAACCTGCGATTATGGAAAAGGTTGAAAAGCGTCTTAACTTTTAGTTTGTCAGATAGCTGTAGGTGCATTCCTTTGCTGTACTGTAGCGAGGTGATAAAAATAAAAAAAAACGAGCTATGGAGAAGCTGGGGTCAGTGTGAAACTGGTGCACTTTAGATAAATCAGCGTTGTAAAATAAACATTGTTTAGTGACGGGGGCTTTCCATGGAGCATCATGGGAAATCATGTTGAGTTTGGTACTAAACAAACAAAACAACACTTTATAAAAATTCAAAGACTTCATAAAATATTAAGTTACATCTTTTAGTTGATGGATTAACTGGGGGGGGGGGGGGGGGGGGTAGGCTGGGGCACTTCCTCTCCTTGAATCTGGAATTGCTCAACATCCCAAGACATTTTGGACACAAACAGTTTCAGCCTTTTTTTTTTGTGCAAACATGACCTTAGCACATCATACAAAGAAGACCAATTTCATCAAACACGTTTTGGGTGACCTCGAAATTCTGATCAAGGATGAATTGACAAAAAAACAAAACAAAAAAAAAATCACAGTTAGGCCAAAATCTTCTCAGAAAAGTTGAAGCTGTTATACTTTATAAGACATGAACTTGTTTTCTGGTGTTAGAATGAAAAGAAAAGGGAATACGTATGTGTTCATGTTTCACATAAGGATTGTAAATAATGGGCAAAATTTAATTGGCTCCAATTTACATTTTTTCCACCTAAAAATATAAGTGCTCCATTAATTATTTAATGGATTTAATTTTAATAAATAATACAATATTAAAATATATATAAAAAATATATATAATAAAATACATAATAAAAAATATATAATATAAATTTTAATAAATATTGAATTTAATAAAAAAATTAAAAAAAGAAAAAAGGGGAAAAAAAAGATAAATTATCACTGTTTCATGGTTGATTATGGCCTATTATTAATCAGAAAATATTGAAATACACTTCATATGTAGCGTTCCGGTCACTAGACACTACACTGAGACATTACAGTACCTTAGCTACAACAGTGCATGTAGTCAGTCATGGTGTGTACCACATGACTGGGTGAACAAAAAGTTCTCCCATTTCATGTGGAAGTGGTAAGTTTTTGGCTTCTTACTTTGTCGCTCTTCCCAACTGCATTTGAAACATCTTTTTATGTTTAGAGGAAATAAATTGGAGACTAACTATTTAGCTCGGTAGCTCGCTATATGCAATGCTAGCGGCGGCTCTCTATTATGTCCCTGCAGTGATCCCTTAGCCAGCAAACAAAGACTGATAGGAGTGTAAAAGTGACTATAGGGGTGCTATTTCATATCTACAGGACTCTAATAGGGGTTTAAAAACTTGTTTCGAAGTTCACAAATGGATTTTGTTATGCTCTAACGACAAAAAAATATTCTATTTATTAATATTGAATCCTATTTCACAGAAATTCAATAATCACGGTCAGGTCTGGAACCAATTAGCCACGATAAACAAGGGACTGACTGTACCAGCTAGCAAATGTTACCACTCATGGTTTAAAAAAAATACAAAATAATGATGTTATTCATCACAATTCTGATTTGGGAGTGGCAAGAGTGGCTGTCACGCGTTCACTGACCTCGTTCACATGCCGTTACACGTACACGGAGTGTATAGAGATGCTATCGACAATTAGCAATCATGTCAATTTTATTCTGGGTCCATTGTCCATTCAGACAAATTGATGCCTCCTTTTTTGGAAATAAATAAAATGAAATAAAATGAAATAAAATGAAATTAAATGAAATAAAATAAAATAAAATAAAATTAAATAAAATAAAATAAAATGAAATAAAATAAAATAAAATTAAATAAAATTAAATAAAATTAAATAAAATTAAATAAAATTAAATAAAATTAAATAAAATTAAGCACCTTATGCATCTTGTACTGTCATACTGTTTTGCACTGAAAATGGAGCTGCTGCAATTTCATTCTACTATACGTAAAATGACAATAAAGGGCATTCTGATTCTGATGTGTCGCTATAATATGTGGCGCAAAGTTAAGAAAGAAAAAAAAAGAGTTATGCCCCTAACTGCGCTGCCTTTTTCCTTGGAGCCGAGAATAAAACAAGCCACAAATAGAAACTGCTAATACTTGGCAGGTACAATGTTTCTTATTACTGCCTGCTGTTCACAATGCATGTCAGTAATATAATGCACAGTAATATAACTATATACTGCATTTAAACTAAATGCTTGTATTTTAGATTTATTTTCCTCAATGTTTAAATGGTTCAAGTCCTATCTAGTCTTTTTCCAAAGGTGCACACGTGGCTGGTTTGTTATACCGCCTGCTGATAATCTCTGGTGTCTTGAAGCAGATGACCAATTAAAAATCCTTTGGCAAATAACCAATCAGTGCCGTGAGTGTCTTGGTCTCCATAGTACACCACAGTTTTTTCACAGCCTTCTCCCCCTTTCCGTCGTGCCCATCACGCAGAGCCACGGGGGTCTTTTCACTGCACACGGACACACAATGACACACTCACTACACACACACACACACACAACCACCCACCAATGCTGTGCACCTTATTACTCTTTATTAATCTGCAGGGCGTTAATTGAAACCCCCCTGAGTCTGAGCCCTACCTGCATTCCCGCTCTCATTATCAACCAAGGTGCCTTTGGGAGCACCAGGGAAGGGGGGGGGGGATGGTGATGGAAAGGACTTAAGAGTCTCCCGTGACAGGCCAGTTGTACATCTACAGATCAGACTGAATTGAACTTAGCACTTGATTTCTGGCTTCACAGTAATCAATGAGGAAAAAGGACGCCTGGAGCAAAACACGCATCTATGAAGCATCCTTAATATCCTCGCTTGTGTGTTTGTTTCTCGACGCTTGCCTCCGACTGAAGATTATTTTATGTCTGTTATTGAAGTATAGTGACAGATGAAGTACCGCAGGTGCAGTTTGTGAGACGCTTTTTGTTAGACGTGTACACAAAGTGCCTAGAGCGGCTACAGGTGCTCTGGCAAGACGCAGCTGCTTTCAGTCCGGTCTTTTCTACTTCAGGTTTACTTTCTATGAAAAGGCGCCCGTCACCGGCGTACTACTGATTTACGTCTTGGACTGCGCTCACACATGGGAATGGGAGTCTCTGGTCTGCATCAAAGACGACATGAAAAGGTGTTTCTCAAACGCTGTTTAACATTGAAACGAAACTCCATCCTTCCCGCCATTGTCTGTACAGTTTGTTCACCGCTTCTTTACCGTATATTCTACTACATTTTACTACCATGTAGCTTTAGGTGAGAGGAGAGATTTGTCAGCAGTCAATCATAACCCATACATGGGACAAAAAACACTCACATTCAGACCTTAGGGGTCTCCAGTTAACATAACGTTGTGTGTTTTGGGGATGTGCAAGGAAGCTGGAGTACTTGCAACTCGTTGATTGTTGGATTTCATATTTTTTAACAAAATGTGGCGGGAAATACTTTAAAATTGACTAACGAAAATGGATAATAGTCTCTATTACTCTCTGGTATTACCATATCTAATTTATGGTGTGGAAATATGGGCTAATAACTAGAAAAGCATTCTTCCCTCACTAAATGTACTGCGTTGTTTATGTATTTTTTTTGTCAGAATGCAAAAATACACTTGTGCATAATGGTAATGGTAATGGTTTTATTTCATTTGAACATGCATCAGATTACAATTGAATGCATCCCATAATCAGTTCCCAGTTCCACATGTCCAAAAGGAGTAGGAAGAAGCAAAGCTTATTAAATCCTACCCCTCCATCTGGTACTTAAAATGTATAAATTTTACTAAAATCAGTAACTGTTACATTTGTTCACTTCCTGCTTTCATTATATAGTTTACGTTTTTTTTTTTTTTTTTTTTTTTTTTTTTTTTTTTTTTTGTCACGTTCCGTACAAGTACAAGGTGATATGAGCATCCAATGACATAATGGGTACCATAGTAAGTGTCAATATAGTGATATATATAGCACATCATGACTGGTTCAAGACTCTTCATCCTTGTATTTAGCAATAATGCAATAATAATGGTGTTTATATACTTACATAGTTTGAATACTACGGTCATCAATCTATTCATAGTCACCACTCATATGGTGACAAGCATATACAATATATGCTGTTAGATTTGATTGACAAATCTGTCAGTTTCTTGTAAAATAATGAATGATTCTTCTTTTTGCCCTTTCTGCTGTCGCCACAGCAAATCAATCTCCTCCATCCAACCCTGTCTTCTGCATCTGTCTCTCTCACACCAACTCATGTCCTCCTTCACTACGTCCATAAACCTCCTTTTTGGTCTTCCCTTACCTGGCAGCATCCTTCTACCAATATATCCTCTGGACATGTCCCAACCATCTCAGTCTGGCTGATAACTGACTTTATCTCCAAGGCCTCTAACATGTAATGTCCCTTTCATGTACTCCTTCCTGATCCTATCCATCCTGGTCACTCCCAATGAGAACCTCAGCATCCTCATCTTTGCTACCACCAGTTTTGTTTCAGGTCTTTTCCTCAGTGGTACTGTTTCTAGACCAAACAACATGACTGATCTCACCACAGTTTTGTATACTTCGACCGATCCGGTATGGAAGTCCTGAGGTTTTTTTTTTATGTCGGATGCCTTTCCTGACATAACCCTCTGTATTTATCCAGGCTTGGGACTGGCACAACAAGGCACAAGCTTGAACCCCATTGAGGCTAATGACTGGTTAAGCATTTAAAAACACAACAAAATAATCCATACAGTAAACGAATGTAAGACACCAATGTTTTTCTTTATTGATAAACATTTACTGGTTTCCATTGCATACTCGTTTCCAACATATGACTTCGCTTCGCCACATTTGCCACCTTTTTGCTATCTCCAAAACCTATATCACACCGAAATCACATACTTTGCGTCCCTGTTCTGCGCGTACGCAAGCTTAATCGATGAGACCCCTGCTAGGATGTTTCGGCAACAGCTCCTCTGTATTCAACCGGAGTCCCGACCAAACCAGGCCAGGATTGAGTTTACTTTGCCGGTGATGGAAGTTGAACGCGTAGAGTAAAGAGTGTGTGCACGTGTGTGTGCATGAGCGTCAATATGTGCCAGGAGGGAAGGGGATCCGATTAGTACTACTCTGAAAGTAATTACCTTAATTAAAGCAGTAATGTGTGGAGACAGAAGGGAGGGAAGAGAAAGGAAAGGAGGAGGAAGTGGGTGGACAGGAGAGAACCTGCCATCTTTTATGGAGCAGTTTAGGGACTAGTGATTTAAGGGGCACACTCAACAGTGGGTGGGGGTGGGCAGAGCAGCAGTTGAGGGGAGGGGGTCCGGGGGCTTCAGTGTGGGTTCTTATGATAGAATAAAGGAGGTAAGGCCGGGGAGAAATAGATTGCGGGAGTTTGACAAAACAATTTTCTCAAAAATGTTAATTTATGGGGGCGGCACGGTGGTCTAGGGGCTAGCGCACAGACCTCACAGCTAGGAGACCAGGGTTCAATTCCACCCTCGGGCATCTCTGTGTGGAGTTTGCATGTTCTGCCCGTGCATGCGTGGGTTTTCTCCGGGTACTCCGGTTTCCTCTCACATTCCAAAAACATGCTAGGTTAATTGGCCACTCCAAATTGTCCATAGGTATGAATGTGAGTGTGAATGGTTGTTTGTCTATATGTGCCCTGTGATTGGGACCAGTCCAGGGTGTACCCCGCCTTACGCCCGAAGACAGCTGGGATAGACTCCAGCACCCCCCGCGACCCTCGTGAGGAAAAAGCGGTAGAAAATGAATGAATGAATGTTAATTTATGGTTCCTGAAAAATATCTTGTATTAAAAAAAACACACACAGTCCTAAAGTGATGACATTTATTCATCCGATCGTTAACATGATCTCCCAAGAATTGAGTAATAAATTGTGCACTGTTTTAGATTCAGAATGGACTCTTTTAAAGGCTCATCATGCCTGCGCTTTAAAAATAATGGAATGTCCTGCTGCAGCATACTCAACACAACATGCGTGGACACGCTGTGCTTGTTTCAAGAGCAATTAAAAAAGTGGGGCAGCAATGTCTTCCTCGCAGACAGGTGGTTCTGGAACCAAATCTCTGGGACCTCTTGGTGTGGATTAGGGGTTATTAAACCATCTTTGACTTTGCTGGTACTGGGAAAAATGTAGAGCCAGGTAACCATATTGACCACTGATCAAAATCTGCCTTTGCTACGTCAAAATTAACTCCATATACTAGACGTGGACCTCCAGAAAATTATTCCATCTTCCAACCCGTTGACTAGTGCTTCTCTCCTCAACCATCCATACCGTACCATTGCCCACAACACTAAGCCAACAAGCCAAATCAAGTTGTGGTTGCTCATGGAGCCAACACCACAAGCCCAACCCAGACAAAGAGCCCCAAAGGTAGGGGTGCACAAGGTGTGGCTCAGGGCCATCTGTGGCCCACGGCTCATTTGTCATGTCATCACAAACTGCAAAAATGGTCAAAATAGAGCAAAAGGCACAATGAGAAAAAGGTGAAATGTTGACATCAACACCCAATATTTATACATTATGGTAATGGTAATGGTTTTATTTCATTTGAACATGCATCAGATTACAATTGAATGCATCCCATAATCAGTTCCCAGTTCCACATGTCCAGAAGGAGTAGGAAGAAGCCAAGCTTATTAAATCCTACCCCTCCATCTGATACTTTTACAATCAGTAACTGTTACATTTGTTCACTTCCTGCTTTCCTAATATAGTTGAAGTTTTTTTTGTCATGTACCGAAGTACGAAGTCATATGACCGTACATTATGTCATTGTATAATTGTAAAATTAAAAAAAACAAACAAAAAAGAACTTCAACTATATTAAGAAAGCAGGAAGTGAACAAACTATACAACAACATTATACAATAACAACAACAAACCAAGTATTAAAAATGACAACCAACAGTTAACATTCCTACTATCAACAAGTAAGACAGGTTAGACTTAATACATTCGAGTCCAATTAAATGCTGGCAACGATACAATTTTGAAAGCGATAAAAACAAAATAAAGCCCCAACCAAAAACATTCTGTACTTCTCTTGAGTTGGATTGTATGAAGTTAAAATCTTGCCGAAATCTCACAAACACACAAACCATGTTTCATTCACACCCAACGGTTCGCAAACAAACTGAGTGTGATTTGCAAATACAAAACATCATTCCGTAACGGATGCATTTTGTTTTGCAAATAAGGAACTTACCTATCAAACAAATAGAACCTGCTTCAGAAACAAATTCAGCATGTTTTCCATGTTTAACCCCATCAGACCCATTCTTCCTGAGGTGGGATATTAGCCGTGCTAATATTGCTGTGTTTTACACCCATCACAAATTGACCATCGGACATACAGAACTAGCAAGCTTATTGCTGTGTGGTGCGTGACGTCATCACTCCCATCCCGAGTCAGGCACGCAACCACACTAGCATGCTAAACCAGGCTAAGTTTCCATTCACGCTTCACGTTCCCCCATTGTGTTTATCACAATTTCAACCTGAGTTGGGGAAGAAGCGGTTTAGTGTTTACAGTTAAAGTGGTCCGCCGAGTAAATACTTCCCCACATGAACGTTCATTCTCCTCATTTCATAAATTTTAAGCATCATAGTAGGCCGCGGCCTGCAACTCTGCTTGTTTATGTTTCTCATTCATACCGGTACAAGTCATTTTGGAAGACTACACCAGCATACCAGTATATTTATAAGCTATTTATTTATTTATATTCTTTGCGGGCTGCACGGCGGTGGAGTGGTTAGCGTGCAGACCTCACAGCTAGGAGACCAGGGTTCAATTCCACAGGGTTCAATTCCACCCTCGGCCATGTATGTGTGAAGTTTGCATGTTCTCCCCGTGCATGCGTGGGTTTTCTCCGGGTACTCGGGTTTCCTCCCACATTCCAAAAACATGCTAGGTTAATTGGCGACTCAAAATTGTCCATAGGTATGAATGTGAGTGTGAATGGTTGTTTGTCTTTATTGTCTTTAGTCTGACAATTTAGCACTGAAAGTAATCATTAAATAATACAATTTGAAAAAACTTTCTATTTTATTGAATATGATGGCGGAATTCCCTTTGCATGTTATGATGCCCAATCTGGATTTTTGTTCAAATCCAAAACTTTATGTTGTCGTTCACGTTACCAATGTGAATGCAAAGCATCCAGGAAGTGATGCTCATGCACAAAAGCACAACATTACCTCAATCTGTGCTCTCTTCGGTGCATTTGTGGGACCTTCAAGAGCAATGAAGTGCATTTTGTTAACCAAAAAATGAAGAAAAAAAATAGGGCAAGTGAATTTGGAATACTTTTTTTAGTTAAGGCATAAAAAAACAGTTTAGGACTAGAGCTCGGTTGTTTGTCTACTGACCACCAGTCAAGGGTGTACCCCGCCTTTCGCCCGAAGACAGCTGGGATAGGCTCCAGCACCCGCTGCGACCCTCATGAGGATAAGCGGTAGAAAATGAATGAATTAATATTCTTTGCAAATCCTACCGAGGTCCGTCTATTACTCCAAGACTGAAGTGCAGGTGAAAATGTTATTTCAACATATGCCAGGCATCTTTCATTCTCTTCCTTTAGCACCCACTCACTCACTCTCAGTCCTGGTAATGTGGCCAGTCTGACTGCCACTTCAAGAGAGGGGAGCAGAGTGTCGGACAGCCCTCCAACATCTCCAAAACATCTTGGATGTTTTGACCAAATCATTTCTTAGACTTGTATTAAATCCCCTGTGAACTGTTTTGATTGGTTTTAATATGTCCCCTTTCATTTTGGCATGGGCCCTTAGGTCGCCTTAGGCTGTAGAAAATGGATGGACGGATCGGTACTTGGATTGATACCTCCTTAAACCTCCAAACCTCCAAGGCACTCCAATTGTTCTGGCATTGTTAGCCCATTTACCGACTGATGACGCAGCATCAGGACCAACTACTGGAGATGCTGTATCTTGTCCAAGAAAAGTATTCTTGGACACGATCACGAGAGGACAGAGAATCGAACCTGCAACTGTTATCTCAGCGGCAGCAAAGACTCGAACACTCAAGGAGTAACTTTCCAAAGTGTTGAAAAAGAGATCATGAAATACAGGCCGGTGTTAAACATCCCTTCATGCGTCCTGCACACGGCCTTCCAGGTACGTGTGCATGTGTGCGGTTGCGTTCCTTTGAAATAGCATCTTTTCTGATGGAGTGATAATGAAAATAATAACATCCCTGACAAAATATTCATAAAGGTAATGATGAATGCCATATTTTTTCAGCAAGATACATCAGACGACGTCTTGGTTAAAGGAAAACACAGAACGACGTTTCCAACACCCTCAAATTATCTGGCGCTTTCACAATTCACTGATAGCGTAGATGAGAGCTGAGGAAAATGGACACACAATTATACTCACTTGTCGTATATTAATACTGCTTCTTGACATCTTCCATGGACCCTGGGCTGTCATCTCTTTGTCTGCTTTAATTGAAAATTAATGGTTAGTGCGTTGCCAAGGCAACTGCAGCAGCAGTGATGGGGAAGTGAGTCGCATTCAGGCAGACACCAGTGGCATTGTTTGTCCTGTCTGACCTTGGAAGTGAAAGAAGAGGACGGGCAGGGGAGGACAAAAAAAAAAAGACATTAATAAAAGAATGGAGTGTTAAGGGTTGAATGCTGTGCGGTGGAGCGGGGAAGAAAAATAAAATAAACTTATTGTAGCCATGCTTTTTCAGGTTGAGAGGGGGAAAAAAAATATGCTAGGAGGTGACCAAAGATATGATGTCAAAATGCCAAATGGAGAGAATTGTGTTTGAGTGCAAGAGCAGAAAAGGCCTGGTGATTTTTCTGTGTAGCGTCGGCGTCACCTCTGTACCGATGGAGTCGGAGGGTACCTTATAGCTCCATAATCATTTGGACACAGGTAGCGTTTTTGTGTCTTTGTTAGTCATAAGGCATGTTAGTCTTTAGTATGTTTACAAATCAACTGGGATGGACATAAAGTCTGATTAGACTAGGTAGGACTAGACTAGGCTGACTTGACGAGACTAGACCAGAGCTGTCCTATCTAGTCCTAACATGATCTGGGATTAGATTAGAATTTTAGAATTTAAGATTAGAATTTTCAAGAGTGAATGAAAGTTGCAAAGCATGTGATTGTGTGACATTACATATCTCCACAGGTGACATGACTGGAAACCAGTTACATGCGGGTGACCCGGGCCAGCCCCCACTGCTCCTAACGGGTAGGGATTTGATTCACTCATTAACATTACCCTGCAGCACGACGAAGATGTAATCTGGCAAGACCATCTTGCTAAGATTATGCAGGAGCTCACAAAAGTGATAAAACATTTTATTATATTATTATAGCTAACAGCTAACAGCTGTCTTCTACAGCCTGGACTGGTGGCCAGCCAATCACAGGGCACATATAGACAAACAACCATTCACACTCACATTTATATCTATGGACAATTTGGAGTCGCCAATTAAATAGCATGTTTTTGGAATGGGGGAGGAAACCAGAGTACCCGGAAAAAATCCGGGGAGAACATGCAAACTCCATACAGAGATGGCTGAGGGTGGAATTGAACTCCAGTCTTCTAGCTGTGAGGTCTGCGCGCTAACCACACAACCGCCGTGCAGCCTTATTATCACATCAAATACTGATAATGTAATTCCTAAAATATTGTCACTTGAGAAGATTTATAATAATAATAAAATGAGTGCCGGAACATGAGGGCTAATTTTTAGTCTCTACTTGCTAGCTTAGTAGACACTAACATTTTCTCAATAAAGACTCCATTAGTTACATTTCAGAGCGTCTACTTTTCCACATTATTAGACTGAACATAAAGAAATCATAAACTATGACTTACACAAGATACAAATAATTTCTCTGTGACATTCATAATAAACTAAATGTGCTAGCTTGATGCTAATTTACATTGTAAATCCCATTTCCACGCTAGCAATTAGCAGTAGCAATTTACATGGCGATTTCCAACACATCCAAATACAATACAAATACTAAGACGTCACATACATTTTTATAGGTACTGTACAGTTGATCATTTTCTTTACAATGTTTCCAATTTTTAAAACACAAAGTATGTTTTGCAACTCTGTAGGGAGGCTGTAAATGGACAAAGAATGAAGGCCTGTATGTAAGTATGTTGATCTCCATTGCTTCTTCTTTGTTGGTCACTTAAAGTGTGGATCTACACAAACCAGATATGGATAAACTATTATACTTGTTAGTGAGCACTTACTGTATGTGTATTTCAGCTTAAACCAGGGGTGGGCAAACTATGGCCCGGGGGCCACATCCGGCCCGCCAAGTGTTTGAATATGGCCCGCCTGTTCTTTCCAAAATATTTCATTTAAACTCAACATACAACCTGGCATCGTGGCTTGAGACAACCTTTTGATGGTTGAAGTAGCTGTTTTATCAATTTCATAATAATAATAATAATAATAATAATAATAATAATAATAATAATAATAATAATAATAATAATAATAATAATAATAATAATAATAATAATAATAATAATAATAATAATAATAATAATAATAATAATAATAATAATACATTCATTTTCTACCGCTTACCCTCACAAGGGTCGCGGGGGTGCTGGAGCCTATCCCAGCTGTCTTGGGGCGAGAGGCGGGATACACCCTGGACTGGTCGTAATAATAATAATAATAATAATAATGATGATAATAATAATAATAATAATTCATTCATTTTCTACCATTTATTCTCCGAGGGTTGCGGGGGTGCTGAGACTATCCCAGCTTCTTGGGGCGAGAGGCGGGGTACACCTGGACTGGTCGTAATAATAATAATAATAATAATAATAATAATAATTTTATAATGCACTTTACATCAAATAAATGATCTCAAAGTGCACGTATAGCAGACTGCATGACACTTTTATGTGTAAAATATGTGTAAAAATATATGTGTACAAATGGACTGTCACGTGTAAAATACTATATACCCCCCCCCGTCAATTTTATTAAATCAATGCGGCCCGCGAGTCAAAAAGTTTGCCCACCCCTGGCTTAAACCGTCTCTCTGTGTGCCACAAAGCAAGACCGAGTCACTTCATGTGGACGACATGGACGATTGAGGTAAGAAATTGAGGGTGGAGAAAAGATAGAGAGGCCGAGGAAGTGAGCGAGAGAGAAAATGAGGAGAATGGATCACTTTTCCATATTGCATGTGTAGCCGAATCCATCATCTTGCGGAACCATCATGTGCGTCATTCACATCGAAATTTTTCCAAATTAAAGAGCCACCTCACTCCCCTCTTCTCCTCTTTGCTAATCCCCTCTGCTGCACCCCTACTTCTCTGTTACCATTAAGCAACGCGTGACACGTCGGAAAGTTACTCATATATGATGTTTTTGTAGCTGCAAATGTAGCCTCGGGATGCAAAACACATCTCGGAGCTGCCAGATGAGGACTCGGTGGTTATCTTATCTGATGGTGAATTTTATTTGCATGCTGCATTGATGTTCAAATAGCTGTTTGAATGCTTCCTCAGCAGCCCGGACAGACTGTGATTGTGTGGCGGGCGAGCAAACAAGTGTATCAGATGATATCAGCCGTGCCCTACTTAACTAGTCCGGGTGAGACGTGCAAACGCGGCAGACCGTATAAACTTTACTCGGCTTCCATGCACATCTGTCTCTAACTTTGTGTGTGTGTGTGTTAGCTCCTTTAGCGTGCATCTGTTGCATTTTACTGCAGAGATATGTTAAGTACCTCATATTGCAGCCATAAAAATAAGGTCTGCTGTGGAAGTAGCTTGATGCAGTTGAAAAAGTTGAATTGGCGAGGAGGGGGATGGGGGGGGGGGTGTAATGTCACAAATCACTCACTGCTCTTTTGGCCTCACACACACGCTTGATCATACGCCTGCCAGAGGGGCCTGTCTGGCTTTCAGATGGACCCAAAAATGACAAAAGGAAAAGGCGAGGACAGGAAAAGAGTTGCGATAGGAGGAGAAACAAGAAGACAGATGAAAGCAAAAAAAAACGAAAGAAATGAAGACAGTTATAGGAAGAAGTCTGAATTTTAAAGCAAGGATGCGTCACTCAGGGCAAACGGACGGACTCGTACCGAGTTCTTTCATCCTTCGCCGTATTGCGGAGAGGTCTGTTTTCACATTTCAGGATCAATTCGAGGCGGAAGTCACATGGAAACCAACTCCTGAATCTTCCGTCTATCTTTGTGCGGAAAAAAACTTCTTTCTTTGACAGACTTCTGAGGTTTGATACCTTGCGATTCGGCGCTTAATCCTGGTTAGAATTTAAATAGAAGCTAAATCATTGTCTTTCTTTTCCGTCCTCTTCCCGCCGCTGCAACGCCGTCGCCCAATCTCCCTCAGAAAAAAAGCCTGACCTCTGCATTTTTTTTGTCTCCTTTCTTAAGATTGGTTTTAAATACTCAGCAGATTAAAGCGCAGGCATGAAAGCTCACATTAGCCATATATTTAAAAAAAAATCCCCCCTGGTCGATAATCCATGTATTTGTCAGAATCAAACACAGCGGAATAGAAAAAGGCAGCAATGAGATGATGGCTAGCCAGAACCAGACATATTGTGAAGGGGAATTAGAAGGAGAAAGATACATTTAACAGAATGTGGCCTTCAAGGTAATCATTGAAATTGGCTCCAGAATGCCTCCTGTGAACGTTTGTGATGACCTCCGATGCCCTTCACATTCCCTCTTTTGTAACCCGTGGCAATAATGTAGACTGATGCAAATAATGTACTAGAATATAATTTGCGTACTATTTAGTGTGTTTAAATGCTGAATGGATGCATTCAGTGTCACGGTGGTGGTTTTTTACTGTATATACGGCATACCGAATTGAAACACTTCACCACAAAAAAAAAAACGACTTTAGTCATTAACAGTCCTTGCTTGCATCTTTGTTAGTCCAAAGCAATGAGACGAACGGTGCAACGGACAGAGGTGCGGGTCAGTGGAAATCATTGAGCCTTTCATACATTGCACTGTACACTCCCTAAATATTAATACAGCATGTAATGAATTCCACAGTTCAACTTTTATGAACTACGTATCGCCTTTTGATGAGCTGAAATCTTCAAGGCTGTAAAAATCAAATAGAGGTTTTTTTTTTTTCTTTTAATTCACCGATTTCTGTAAAGAGAGCTCTCATTTACCACGAGTGTTGCCATATAAGCAATATATTTTCAATGTCAAAAATAATAAGCGAGATTTTTATTCCGACTTCCTCACTCCTCTCAAGTACAGGTGACGAAAGTGCCGAGTGAAATGTGATTGTTGCCATCGAAATGTCATATATTTATGTGTGTATTTGCGATGAAATTCATTCACACGCATGTATGACATGAAACTTTGAGTTTTTATAGCAATATTTAACTCTCACATTATGAATTGGATTTTTTCCGTCTTTCTGTTTTATTCTTTGAAATAAACCGTGCTTCCTGTTATCTATCAACCTATCGCCACATGCAAGATAGAGTCTTGAGCTGGCTATTGTATCAAGGCTGTTATACATGTCAGCTTAACACTGATGGCTACGCTAATGTGACAGAGCTCTCTGGGTTACATCTTTCTCTGCTGGATTAAAAAAAAAAAAAAAAAAAAGCATCGGTCTGTACACAATCCATCTTTCGAGGCGCATACACACTTGCCAAAAAGGTTACTAAAGCCAGCCTGACTACTTCGAGCTTTCCAAGTCGGCCTTGCTTATACATTGAACGGCAGTGACTGACAGCACACAATGCAGAGGTAAAATCAGAACCCTGTTTTGTATCTGTGTGTGTGTGTGTGTGTGTGTGAAGCTTTCGGAGACAAAGACCCCTGCTGTAGGGAGTCCTGTGGGAAAGGCGTGCGGCCGGAAGATGTGAGCGCACCGGCGAGTGATAATGTCAGCTGGAGAGATACGGCGTGTCATTTTACACAAGCGCACATCAAAAGTGACAGCGTAGCGGGGAAAGACAGGGGAAGACAGCTTGTCATTTGTTTGCTTTGATACAAGATTGCAAAGGGGATCGGACTGGAAGGCTCTGCAGATGCGTTTGTGTGTGTGTTTGTTTGAGTTGTGCATGGTTGCAAACGTAAGAAGCAACATCTCATCAGCATTAGTGTGCATTTTCCTTCAAAACATCCATTTAGTCAAACCTCTAAGATGGAACGCTGGTTAAACTATTTTCCCTATTCCAGTCCACATTTTTTTGGTCATTCCTGGCTTCTGGTCTCATCTGCCTTTCTTTTTTTGTGGAAAAGAAGTCAGTCGGGCCTTGCATTGATGACCGGGAACTCAATAGATTACCGCTAAGAATAAGTAACCTTTGCCCCCTCCTCGACTCTGCCTTTACTCCGCTTCACGGCTCCATGGTGTGCTCCAAATTAGATCTTCACAATGCTTATCTAGTCCATAAACGCGATGGCGAAGTGTGAAAGACGGCATGTAATACCCCACTGGGTCACTTCCAGTACCTCGTCATACATTTTGGTGTTACCAACTGTTTTTCAGGCTCTCATCATCTTTTGGGATATGTTTGTCTTTGAGTACCTTAATGATATTTTTGGTTTGTTTGTCTTCTTTGCAAGACCACCATCAGACCCTGAGAAAGTGCAGCCTGGTATCAAGTGGCCGGACCCTCTTTTCGGAAGGGCTTTCTTGGGTTTTGGGGATTTGCAAAGTTCTACTTGGGTTTTGTTTGCAATTTCAGTGTCTTACTTCTAAGGATCGACCGATAAATCGGCCGGTCGATATTTCGGGCCAATATTTATATTCTTGACTTGAATCGGTACCGACCGATATTTGCATTCTTGACTTGAATCGGTATCGGCCAATACGCGCGCGGGTTCGCCGATATATTTTTCCGCGCATTTGCAGACAGGCATCCGCTGGGCAGCTTTGTGTTGCCAGAGGACCCTGCAATGCACACAACGGATATGAATATTTACACCTTTTAAAATTGATAATACTGTTTAAATGATTGTTTAAGAAAGCTGAATCCTACTGTTTTCAGTGTTTACATTTCAATAAATATTTGTTTAAACTTGAGACCTGTAATATTTGTTATCATTGTCATTTTTTCATATAAATTGAGGGAGCAAAAGCAGTATCGGCCACAAATATCGGCCCAAGCAAAATCGGCCATCGGCAAAGGGTGATGGAAAAAAATCGTTATCGGCACCGGCCGGAAAAAAATCATATCGGTCGATCCCTACTTACTTCCATCAAGGTACCCTTGCCTGCCCCGACAAAGCCGATTCGGTATTTGGTAAACTCAAAGAACTGTTTACCTCCAGTCCTGTTCTGGCCCGTTCTAATCCCTTTGTGGTCCAGGTGGACGCCTGGACTTGGTTTCTGGACTGCCTCCTTCCAAGGACAATAGCACCATCTTCACCATAATGGACAGATTCTCAGGGCAAGTCCATTTTGTATTTCTTTGAACGCTTCCGTCAGCTTGAGAAACAGCCAAGCTGATGGACGATCCTTCATGTGTTCCGACTGCATTGGATTCCGGCACACACCTCAATTTACCTTTCAGGCGTTTTGCAAGGCGATCAGAGCCACTTCCAGCCCTTCCTATACGTACCATCCATATGTAGGTGGTACATGCCATGTCAATGCCAGCGCTATCCACCATAAGCTGGCTGGCTCTCTTCCTGGGCTTCCACTTTTTCATGTCTCTCGCCTCAAGCCAGTTGTCTCCAGTCGTACCTCCTCCTCAGTTGGTCCAGGGCCACCCTTCCTGTACAGTCAAAGCCATTTTAGATGTAAGAAGAAGGGGCGGTGGTTTCCAGGATCCGTTCAATTGGGAAGAGTACGGCCCCGTGGAGATATGATGGATCTCTAGAACACTCTAGAACATTTGTTCAAGGCAATTCCTACACATACTGCATGTCATGGCAGAGGACACTAAAGGTCACAATTGTTTGGGGATTTCCAGAGTTCCTGTGCTTCGGTAATTGTGTGCGTATTTAACAGCGGACTTCCTTACACTTTGGGCGTGTGACCAATCACAGCGGAGTAGGCATGCCTGGAGGCGGACTGTTTTGGTAGGAAACGCAAATAAAAAGTTTTCTCTGCGGGTTATTGTGTGTAGCTGCTCTATAGGAGACCACAACTTAATACAAAGGGTCTAAAAATGAGCATAATAGGTCGCCGTTAACACTCCTTGTTAGCGCTCCCCCTTCGAAATACATAAACCAGGGATTTCCAAAGTTTGGACCATGAACCATTTGTGGATGCCATTTGTAATAGTAAGTATAAGTAACTAATAATTAGTAACTAAGAAATTTGATTATAAAAACACGAAAATACTAAAGATACATATAAATATAAGGACACATATAGCGGCACAATAAATATAGCAACTTCTCATCATTCCACGTTAATTTCAGAGTTAAACTAATGTACCTCGTTAAGCTACGCCAATTTCCAGTTAAGCTACGACCACTTCCTGTTCATGCCCCATCCATTTTTTTTTAAACGTCCGATTTATGACCCACCCATGTTAAGTACAGATGCCGATACAGATCATTTAGAACAAATAAAGATTATTGGGTACTCTTTAGCCGTATTGTACAATATGTTCCATTTTTGGTTTTTTGGGCTTTCGAATTTTCTGATTTGTAATACAATTTTTAAAAGTTTATTTCATAAAATTCTAAAATAAATCCTTTTCAAGCAACTACACATCATAATGACATTTTTTCTTTGTACAAAATCCATCTAAATTCCTTTTAAAGAACACCCACCTAGCTTACTATGCACTCATTTGGCTTCTCGGTCACTTTGAAATGTTTTCCATCACATTTCCTCGACATCATTTTTGGGCCAAACATCAGAAGAGAAACCTTCACGTTGCCTGTGAGCTAAATTGTACGTGCAAACTTTCACATATGATTAAGGGATTGCGAATCACGCCAATCAAAACTTACGTTTTTTGGTTGTTAATAAACAAATTCAAACATTGACTCTTCTGAGCGGGTTCAATGAAAAGAAAAATAGTTTATATACGCGTCACAATCAAAGTGTGTGTCAAATTTCTGTCTCTCGTTTCTGCAAGTCGTCACGGACAGCTTGAACTGATGTGTTTGGGTGTGTGTGTGTATGAGTGTGTACCTGTCACTTACACATATACACACTCCTTCCCGGACTTTTTAGGCACAAGTGCCAAAAAATGAAGGGAGTCCTTGAGGTATTGAATGAGTCCTCCCCTCACTTTTCTTTGGCTGTGCCTGCCGTCTGCATACAGTACAAGTGTGTGCACAAACATCTTGTTAGCACATCTATGGCTGCCTTGGACGGGACTCCGAATGATTCCATGCACAAGCAGTGTGTGTGTACATGTGTGTGTGTGTGTGATGCACCACACATGATGACAGTGGGTGAATAACGGGAAGCAGTGTGTGATGTGTTTCCAATGACACTGTGCCGAGGCTCCCCGTGCACACTATGATTATATTTTAATTTGCACTTGCTCATGTATTATTATTATTATTATTATTATTATTGTAAGGGCAACCTCAGTTTGTTTGTGCATGCAGCCTGTCTATGTTGTCTCTATTTGTAAAACATGCATACTTATGTATATATTTGTATAATCAGTATGTTTGTGTGGATTCGGGGTGTCGACGAGGGACTTGTTTGCAAACATCAACAGCGGCAGTTTTATTGTAGCGCACCCAGAAGACTGCAAAAGATCTGTTTATTAAAAGCTCCCTTGTAACTTGTTAAAAAAAAAAAAAAAAAAAAAAAACACATACACAACAAAGAGGAAGTGATTCAATAAATAGACAGAAACATTTTTCCTCTTAACTCTACTGGAGGGATCAGAGGCTGTGTGACACTTTGGGTGAGCGACGCCATATTTCTCTTTAATTAAGCTTGGGGAAAACCTTGTAGTGCAGCCAACCTAGCGCATGAAGCCACTTATGTTTTAATTTAATTACCTGTCCACTTTGATAATTATTCACCCTGATTAACACGAGGGGCGCAGAGGAACGGTACAGATTCAAACCCAACTTACTGGACGGTTCTGATCCACTTATGCAGGCCCAGTTTTGGGACTTTATACTGTTGTGATCCAAAATTGTCATGTTCACTTTAATGCATCAGTTCACAATTAGTCTCATTCGGTTTTACATAACAGACCCAGCCTATCTTTGTCATTCTGAAGTGTAAAGGAAGTAAGATCAAACTAGAAAAAAATGAATCAGACTCAAGTATCGCATCTCTTAGGTTGTACAATTCAGAATTTGACCAAAAAGTACCACATAGTGGCTACTAAAAGACGAATAATATGCATCAGATTAACCTGAATTGGCATCATTGGCAGTTGCGTCTCAGTTTGACATTTGATTGGTTCCATTGTTATACTGAATTGATTTAAGGAACAAGCAAAGTCGCAGTGTGATGAATTTAGTATTTTAGGCATCAGTTTTTTGGCATCATTGGCAGTTGCGTCTCAGTTTGAAAGAAAAAAAGAGCAGCTAATGAGAAAATCCCACGCAGATCCGTACTCTCGTGAACATACACACATTCATATTTTTAGCGGTATTGATCGTACTAATGAATGTGCGGTGATTTACTGCATCGGCGGCCCATTGTTGGTTGGGTGCCGTGATGGACTGCCATCATAAAAGCTTCCATAGAGAAAAAGTAAAAGAGGTGAGTCTTTTTTAATGGCTTATGCCAAATTATTCCAAGATCTCCCTTTGAGTTATCGCAGTCGTTTTTTTTTCCTTTTCCGTGTTTTTTTTTTTCCTCCCCGTGACAGGCATGATGTAATTCCCAAAATTTCTTCAGAGACAGTAATCTCAACACTGATTATGCTGTCAATTAGTAAATGAATGAGGCGGCGAGGGAGAGAAAGGTGGTAATAACTCTGCAAAAGGAGTTGTCAGACTTCCAAAATGCATCAAGGACATAGTGAGCTATGCAGACAGTAAAAATTGTCCAATCACAATATAACTGTCTATTTGCAAGGAACAGCAGTGAACCCACTTAAACTTTCTATTTTTTTTTTTATTATTTGTGGAATAGTGCTTTTTTTTTTTTTTTTTTTTTGAAGACCGAACATGAATCTTTTACATAAATCAATATGCAGTGAGAGAGATTAAATTTGTTATCTGCATTTTTAACTTGCTTAAATGTGTGCACGCTCACGGCCGCTGGAATTGCACTGCATTTAGACAATTATTCACCAAGGTGTTTATTTAACACCGCAGTAAGATCTGTCGGCTCACAGATCTACCCGAGAGTATGTGATTTGGTTCCGTTTGGATCGTTTTGTGCTGTTGTTTTTCTGCGCTCCGACACGCAGCACGGGCAAACATCTGTTGCTCTCTGACTTCACAATAGCACAACTCAGCCGGGATGCTAAAATGTCAAAAGGTCAGCGGCTTCCCCTCACAAACACACAGAGAGAAACCTATTTTTCCACATTGTGGAATGTTTAAAAAATAGGGAGAAATCCAGAGGAAAAGCAAACGTCTTTGAATGTAATTCTTGTATATTTCGGAACTGTGCAAAAACACACAACTTTATAGATCTTGTTCCTTAAAAAGTATTATATCCTGTGATACTAGTATTGTCTACTGAACATACATGTGGCATTATGTATGTAATATTGACTGCAGGAATTGGGTTTTTTAACCAACATTTGATTGGTTCCATTGTTATACTGAATTGATTTAAGGAACAAGCAAAGTCGCAGTGTGATGAATTTAGTATTTTAGTTTTATTAATAAGATAACACCGTGAGTCAGACTGTTATGTTGTTATTAGCGATGTCCGATATTGGCTTTTTTGCCGGTAACCGATATGCCGATATTGTCCAACTCTCAATTTCCAATTCCGATATCAACAGTATGTGTAACATCACATATATTCATATATTTTTCTTGTGTAAAAGCAGTGTTTCTCACTTATTTTCGGTCATGCACACCCCCTCCAAGGGACAGACACCCCCCCATCTCCGATTAGAAATACTAGAGAAACTGATAATATTTCTTCATTTCTCTCTACTGTACAGACTGAACTTGAAACCGATACCAGGAAAATGCAACAAAATGGGGAGCATACCCGCGTATTCAGTTGTCACATTCCATGTTGAGTACTATAAAAGTGTACATGTTGGTAGGTCTGCATTAAAATGAAAGCCTCTGCCCCACCGACAGTAATTTTGTAATTCCAACAGTCACTTTTATTGCAAATGCTGATCCAAAATTGAAGGAAAACATCAGCCTCAAGCTGGCAGAAACGTTTTAGGGGTAAAATCAAGCCAATTGTACAAAATCACAGGGCACATATAGACAAACAACCATTCACACTCACATTCATACCTATGGACAATTTGGAGTCGCTAATTAACCTAGCATGTTTTTGGAATGTGGGAGGAAACCGGAGTACCCGGAGAAAACCCACGCATGCACGGGGAGAACATGCAAACTCCACACAGAGATGGCTGAGTGTGGAATCGAACTAGGGTCTCCTAGCATTGTGGCCTGCGCGGTAACCACTCAGTCGCCGTGCAGCCCAGTGCATGTAATACGACTAGTCATTCATCGCTGTCCTCGTCCTCCTCCTGGGAACTAAAACCACTTAAGTCATCTTCTTCAGTGCCACATACCCCACCAGTCTGTGTCGTTGTCGTTCCCAGTACTACCAACTGGGCATTCATGCTTTGGCTGGTTTGCTATGGCTATGATGTGTACACCACTACAGTGTACTAATGCAAATGTCCCGACAGCAGTCATTCAAGGTCTTGAACATGGGTCCACAGTGTCTGTGGAGGTACAATATGTATTTATCTTTTAAAACCATGATAATATGAATCCAGTATATTGTCACAAATGGATGAATAGCTACACAAGATACCATGTGGACCAACTCAACACTCTAGGCGGGGTCCTTGAGGGTGCATGGGCAAGTCCACATGTGTTTTGTGGGTTTCACCGTGTTACCCGAGGAATCCCTACATGACCGGTGTCAGAGCTTGGTCCGCACCGCTGGCAATAAGTCAGGCTCGTTTCCTGTGTGGTTGGAGTCCGTCAGCGCTGTCCTTAATTGTCAGAGATTGTGTTTATTACTTTTATGGACAGAATCGGCCATTGAGGGGTTCCAGTTTGGTGGTTAAAGGTTTGACTTCATCGGGGCGTGATCCTCAACTCAATGGCAACCGGAACCAGAAGTGCCATCAGCGGTTGACCCTCAGAAATGTTTAGAATTTCGTGTTTTATACGCATAAAATAATATTGTTTTGTTGTTGACAGTCGTTAAGAATCACATCTTCAGTGAAGCTAAAAGTAACCCTAAATCTTAATTTAAATATGTTCATTATGAATTGTTTTCTGCATGTCAAACTAAAACATGTTTGGGTTGCCATTTTTTACTTTCTGTAATGTAATTTCCTTGGATTTACACTTTTTTATGGGGAAAAAATGATTTGGTTAGCATCCGTTTTGGTTAGTCCGACCTCTTGGACCGAATTAATGACCCCAACCACAGTCCGACTCGACATACAAAACAATACTTACTGCTAGGTAACTCCATACATCCGTTTTCTATGCCGCTTATCCTCACTAGGATCGTGGGGCGTATGCTGGAGCCTATCCCAGCTGACTTCGGGCGAGAGGCGGGGTACACCCTCGAGGTGCCAATTAACCTAGCATGTTTTTGGAATGTGGAAAGAAACCGAAGTACCCGGTGAAAGTACCCCCAACATTATGGGTGACGCTGGGTGACTCATTTTGGGGAAGTCTGGACTAGGCTTCCCAGCATGTCTTGTGGGTTATAAATGCTTATAAAACGACAAATGTCTTTTTTCGTGGATATTATTATTTATTTATATTTGATATTCGCATAGTTTGTGTTGTACAAGAACATTGTCTTTCTACATGTGTTACTTAGTTTTTGTTGCACCGTGAGTGAGGTCGGTCTTTGGTTTGATGATATCCTGTTGGTTTGTTTTCCCATAGATTAAAAAAAATATATCAAACATTGAAGCCTTACATGTTAATCGTTGATTGGGAGGAAACCAAAGTACCCTCAACATGCTCACCACTCATCCACCGTGCAGAGCTAGGTAACTCATTTTGGGGAAATGTGGACTAGGCTTCCCAGCATGCCTTGTGGGTTAGAAATGCTTATAAAACTGTATTTTTTGCATGGATATTAGCATGTAAGTGTTTGTTTTGATATTTGCATAGTTTGTGTTGTACAAGAACATTGTCTTTCTACATGTGTTACTTAGTTTTTGTTGCACCGTGAGTGAGGTCGGTCTTTGGCTTGATGATATCCTGTTGGTTTGTTTCGTGGATATTAGCGTGTAAGTGTTTATTTTGATATTCGCATAGTTTGCGTTGTACAAGAACATTGTCTTTCTACATGTGTTACTTAGTTTTTGTTGCACCGTGAGTGAGGTCGGACTTTGGTTTGATGATATCCTGTTGGTTTGTTTTCCCATAGATATAAAAAATATATCAAACATTGAAGCCTTACATGTTAATCGTTGATTGGGAGGAAACCGAAGTACCCGGGGAAAGTACCCCCAACATGCTCACCACTCGTCCACCGTGCGGGGCTGGGTAACTCATTTTGTGGAAATCTGAACTAGGCTTCCCAGCATGCCTTGTGGGTTATAAATGCTTATAAAACAGTATTTTTTGCATGGATATTAGCGTGTAAGTGTTTATTTTGATATTCGCATAGTTTGCGTTGTACGAGAACATTGTCATTCTACATGTGTTACCTAGTTTTTGTTGCACCGTGAGTGAGGTCGGTCTTTGGTTTGATGATATCCCGTTGGTTTGTTTCGTGGATATTAGCGTGTAAGTGTTTATTTTGATATTCGCATAGTTTGCGTTGTACAAGAACATTGTCTTTCTACATGTGTTACTTAGTTTTTGTTGCACCGTGAGTGAGGTCGGTCTTTGGTTTGATGATATCCTGTTGGTTTGTTTTCTCACGGGTTAAAAAAATATATATAAAACATTGAAGCCTTACATGTAAATCATTGATTAATGTGCATTGTTTATTATTATTATTATTATTATTATTATTATTATTATTATTATTGTTATTATTATTGTTATTATTATTATTATTATTATTATTATTATTATTATTATTATTATTATTATTATTATTATTATTATTATTATTATTATTATTATTATTATTATTATTTAAGGGCCAAGAAGGTGAGATAGTCAGACACAAGTACTTTATTGTTTCTATGTTTATGGAAAAAAAGGGTCTCAACAGTCAGTAAAGATTCTTCCATTTTACCCTACCATAAAATAATGGTAGAGTCCCACTAAAATGATGAAGTGATTATTAAACAACTGAAGACAAAACTGTAAAATATTCTCCTAAAGAGACATCAAGTCCTGATGATCTGAAGTGAAGGAGAAAGAGGCGCTGTTTTCCTATTGTAGTGCAGCTTTGAAAAGGCGCACCTGCTTTAGAGGCATTACGGTAGCGCACAAACTGTCCCTGTTCAGCACACACACACACACAATACACACACTGACACACACACACACACTGACACACACACACGCTGCCCTGGTGATTCAAGGCTGATTTCCAGCGAGGAAGCGTCAGAGTGGATGCCAAAAAAGAGCGGAGCAGCGGTGGACAAGTTTGTGGCGCTGAAAAAGAATTTTTTTCAAAAAGGTTTCTTCTTTTTCGCTGTCGAAGAGATAGCAGGAGAGGCGAAACGCCGGCAAACAAGGCTGAAGTTGCGCACAGCGTGGCAGACTTTGAGCGGCACAATTGTTGTGACTTGACTCCAGAGGCGCACAAAAGAAGCGAACAACAAGAAGGAGAGGACTAACTAACGAGCACGCTTTGTCGTCTTCGCTTCTTTCTCGACACTGCGCCGAACTTCTGTGTCTTTACACTTTTTTTTATTCCCTTTTTGGTAATATTTTTCAAGTTTTTTTTTTGAGTGTATCTCCCACCGGCGTGTGTGGCGTTTTTGTCGCCGAGACAGCGAGTGGACGCGCGGGGGGCCGAGAGGAGCCGGAGCCGGGCTGCCCACATGCTCCAACCACTGGCGTAAAAGTTGACTTCTTCCCAACACAAGAGAACAGGTTCATGCACAAATACACGCGGCAACACTCACACCTTCTCTTTTTCTGCCGTCCACGCTGTGGTAACGTGTAACTTTCACTACTTTTCCACCACGTTTGGCAACTTTAAACCGCTTCGAACCATGTGGCTGCCTCCGATGGGACCACTTTTACGCACCGACTTGTCGTCCATCACGGTCACCTGTAAAAAAAAATACTCTCTAAAAGTAGACTTTTCATTCTTTTCGGCAAAAGAAAACACATAAGCGGATTTAAAAACGTACTGACACAGCTTTAAAGCTATTTCGTATGTGTTTATTTATAATTTGTACATTTAAATGAGGATTAATAGTGCAGGGCGCTCGACTTTTTCCATTATTTACAAATCCGATTAAAAATTCAATTTTATTAAAGTTGTTTTTTTTTTAAAGAAAGTTATTTTTATTAGGTCTTCCTCGTCGTTGAACAAGGTTTTAGTCGTACAAGGTTTTAAAAACAGCGCACCCCTCGCTGATGATAAAAAAGTCATTGTCTAAAAGAGAAGAGAGAAAAAAAAAGCTCTCTAGTCAAAAGGTCAGGGAACAATACCTTCTTTTCAAACCGTTTTGACTTTTTGAAATTTCAACCGCCTTGTGTGACATCACACTGGGTTTTTAAAGTGATGATTTGATCCGAATTAAGATTTTTATTTTTTTTTTAAAGTGTGAACATGAAGCAAAGTTGCTTCTGGACTTAGTTGAAACAATTCCGGTGTATTTGTATGCGTCCTTTTATTGAGGAAAAAGGTTTTACTTTGACGTTAAAATATATTTAAAAAGGTGTATTTCTGGATTTATTATTTAAAAATATATTTTTATATAGCACATTTAGTTTTATTATTATTTTGTTCTATTTTTTTGTCTTCAAAACTGAATTCCTTATTATAATTTGAAGTGAATTTAACCTCATTGATGTGAACCCACTCATGATATCCCACAGTTGAAATCCCCATATTAACGATGAGTTCTTCTCACATATTCCCCATCATTCAAAGTAAAAGAAAAGAAGAAATGACAGTAAATTGCTGCGGCTTGTAGTGTGCGCTTGTGTTGTCCAACCTGACACCAGCATCATTGCCACTTGATTGATGGGCTCAGGGACATTTGTCATTATTAATTTTATTTACTATGCCCTCCATGTCCCCCCCCCATTCCCCTCCCCTCCCCCTGTTTTTTCCTTCCCCTCCATCCTCCTTTGCTGACATTTTCTTCCACCATGATTGCACTTTAAAAGAAGATTCAATAGGAAAAGAAAAAAAAAACAACTCTCAATCACGCTTTATGACCTTGTCACGTTTGTGGTGTCAGACAGGTACTTTGTACAAGGTGACAACCCTGGTGGAAAAAAAAAAATGCAGATGATTGCTGTCAAGTGCATGCCTTCTTATACATGAATGAGTTAAAAGTTAGAATAATGTCAAATTTATTCATTAATCCATCAAAAGAAATTACTTCAGATATTTAAAAAAAATGCCAGAAACCTTCAAGTGCCGAATATTTGGGTTTTTTTATAACAAAAAAATTATTTATAATGCATATTTTCAGTTCTGTCCTTCTCAATCAGGTGGCTTTTTAAACACTTATTATATTTTAGTGCATGTAAGGTAATTTTCTTAGTCAAAATTAATCATATCTATGAGTTAAAAAAACAAAACAAACATCAAAATTATAACCTTTTTGTGATATTAATATATTTCATAGTTATTTGTGAGAAGGCATAAAAAGTTTGTGCAGAATGCCCGATGACTGTCTCTCCTTTTTCACCTCACGTCCGAAACCTCACAGATACCTCCACACTTCTTCTTCTTCTTTGCTCTTCCCGCTTCCATTCCGATAGCTGTGTCTTATCCATGTCCTGTTTTATTTGTCATGCACTGCTGGGACGCATCTCCATCAGTCCGAGACTCTCCAACAATCGGTCGCATGTGTGTGTGTGTGTGTGTGTTTGATTCTGACATTAAGTCATAGTCGAGTGTGTGAAATGTGATTGTGTGAAAGGGTCTAGAGACGGGTAATAATTGCAATGAATCTCTTTAAAAAAAAAAAAAAAACCTCCAGATTAAAAGCTACCGACATGATTGTGTTGGTCCATAAAGTCACTCAGAGCGTCCTCTAACCTTCATAAGGCCTGCTGAATGTATGTGGAGAATATAAGTGCTTTTTTCTTATCATTCACCTGTGCTGCTCCAGTGAAAATGGACACTATTTGAAGTCATTTGTGTCCGTAATGCATGGTGCTAAACCCACAAGTCTGAGTGGGCTTTTGGATGCAAAGTGATGTTGAAGAGCACCTGCATATGACACCGTTATATAGGCTTTGATGGCCGATAGATACCGTAGTAGTGTTTTTATTTCATGGGGCCACTTACCTGCTAGAAAAACACAAATGGTCAAATTGTCAGAGAGGCTGGCGGAGAGTAAAAAAAACAAATGTTCCTGTGCGAGCCGGTGAAAATAAATGGAATCATTTCAAGCGTCGACCCTGAAACTGACATTTTTCAGTTAAATCCTTCCAAAAAAACATGTCACTTTCAACAGCATATATTAAAAAAATACACTTCATTCAATATCTGAGCCTTGTCCCAAGGATAGAAAATAAAATGGACTACAATTAGTGATAAACGAATACATAAAAAGCAGAAAATGAAGAGAATGCTCACACAGGTTGTACTATATTGGAGTGATTGACGGCGTGGAGAAACGGCCGTCTGATTGTGCATGTGGTTCTAATTGAGCTTGTTATTTAGAAGAAGTAGAGCTGAATCCTTATTACATGTGTGTGTGTGTGTGTGTGTGTGTGTGTGTGCATATAATAAATCCCTACACATTTTCCAAAGATGAGATGTGTTTTCCTGATGGGTCATGAAGCAGGCGTGTCCTACTGTAAAGTTGCAGCAGAGCGAATCGAGGATGAAAGCATGAAAGATGCATCCAAAATAGACCGGCCACCTGTGAGCGACGTGTGCGCTGCTGTTGCGTTCCCTTTGTTTAAAGTGTCCCGTGTCCCGAACATCTTTGATTTATCCTAATATCTTACAAGGAAGAGCATTTTTGAGTCTTTTTCAGTGTATTCCCATCGAACGCCAACCCCATTAAGAGCTGATGGATGTGGGAAGGAGTGACCCAACAGTTTGAAGCGGAAGGGACTGTTTCCTATGAGCGGGTGCAGGTGGCGGTGGCGGCGGCGGTGGTGGGGGGGAGGGTTGTTGAAAAGGGAAATGTGGGGACAGAAAGGACGATAGAACATACGAGTGAAAAGGCTGCTAGAAGAGTCCAAGAGTTTCTTTAGGCGTGGGTCATTACAGCCGAGGAAGCATTAGATCAGCCTCTCCAGGGTGCATTTGGCACCTGAGGGCATGGTTGGAGCAAAGAGCCGAAGAAGCTGAAGGGGGTGGGGGTAGGTTTTGAGTGCGTGGGGTGGGGGGGTTCTGTCAGTGTGTGAAGTCTGCAGGAATGAGAGCGGATCGGAAAGTCAGGCGGCGGCGGTAGGAGCTTTTCAAGTTGGGCCGACCGAGGAGTCGGTCAGGATCATGAAGTCAGAAGATGCTGAGTCCTCTTCCGCAACTAAACCATCGGTGTCATTTGTCGTTCACTGTGAACTATAAAAGGTTAAAGTTCACATGTGGAAGTGCAGGTTTCCTATTGGCAATTTACAGAGTAACTCAATGCTAACAAGTTGTCACTTGCAAGATGGCTTTTTTTGGTCATTACACACATTGCGATGCAAAGCAACAGGTGGTGCTACAATTCTTAACTCCGAGAATCAGAATTTCGAGGCTCGTCATTTCCAGACAAGATCAGTGGCAAATTGGAATAAATGGCTATGACAGATGTGATCTGTCCCTAACCCTAACCCTAACCCTAACCCTAACCCTAACCCTAACCCTAACCCTAACCCTAACCCTAACAGCTGAATTTCACAGTCAGAACAGTAAAAAAAACAAAAGAATAATCCGGAAAGCTTGTTTTTCCGAATAACATCCATGTTTGTGTGGGCAACGGCCTAAAGCTAACAAGATAACCATGAGAAACTGCGCTTTTGTTTAGTCAGTTGTTCAATGGAAGCATCTCGATGAAAAATCCCTCATTGGTCATCGAGTCTCGTGCTAACTCTTGACAGCTTTATTTGTGTTATGGATTTTCCTTCACTCCGTCCCGACTCCCTTCCCTTCCCTTCCCTCGCCTACACACCCTATGACCTTTTTGTAAGCGCTTCATCAGAGAGCCGTCGGTGTTTTTCTAAAGTGCGGCGACAGACTTGACGGGGCGGCCGTCAATCGAGCGGAGGACCGAGGGAACAGAATCGGTGGGAAAGCGTCGCTCGGAAACAACAGCGTGACTCAACTTTGTGCCGCTTTCATGTCTATTCAAACGGACGGCGTTGACGGGCGGGTGACAGCTGGGAAGTGCGCATCTCGCAGCATTATGAGTTTCTTCAAGCGATACGTTATCGGTTATCTCGAGTGCGCACTTGCGAGTGATGACCGTATTGATGAGCCAAGTGCGGAATTCCACTTATTATTCAACTTGTATGATTTGATTCGAATATGAATCATATTTGTGCGCCGTAGTTGTTAGCTCGCCCGTGCCTCTGTTCCTCGCCACGGTGGACCAATGAGGTAATAACCACTTAAACGCATATCATTATGTTTTCTAATCCGTCAAGTATCGGGATGTTGGCGAACGCAAGCGAAAGTGATGCCGGGGCCTCTTTTATGGTATTAGTATTTGTGGTATTAGTTCCGGGGGAGGGGACACGGGATGCCGACTTAAGCTATTAGCATGTGAGGCGCCGTGCGGGATGATCCATCCCTTGACAGGACTAGCTGTTAGCCGCTGTTCCACTAAATCACAATAGGCTTGACGGATTGACAGATTCTGACATGCGACTGGACCGCCCTTTGCTTTTTCCTCCACTGAATGGAATTTTGAGTTTTCCATAAATGTTTTTTTTTTTTCGGAAATCTTAGATAAAGATAAAAAACACTTGGACACCGGGGGCAGATGTCACCCGGTAGGGGTGCAGCTTCCATAGACTGAGTAGTGAGTCAAGAGGATGCTGTTGTGTGTGTGTGTGTGTGTGTGTGCACATCCAATTAACTGTCAATCACTGTGTAACCTTTCACCTTTCTTTCCACCCTGGACAGAATTCCCTAGAATTCCTTTAAGTTCTCTTTTCATGCAGATGTGATGGAGAAGAAAGAGCAAACAGGTCATCAGTTTTCCAAATCAGTTTTATTCCTCTTGAATATGATTTCATCTGCCATCAGAGGTCGGATTGAGATCTGTTGGTTTGGTCTGTTCATTTTTTTTGTTGTTCTTCTCTACCAGGCGTTGAAACTGAAACTGGTTTTGGTGTGCATGCGCTTCTACGCCGGCGTCTGTGTGCGGTGGGCATTGTTGGCCGAGAGACATCTGCCACTAGATTATTCCCAGCTGTTATCTGCATAATTGTGTAATCCCCCTCCTCCCTAACACCCTCCGTTGCCCATTTTCCTCCTCCTTCTCCTACTCCTCTTTTGCTCCTTTCTTGCCCCCGTGCCCTCTCTTCCTCAGCGCAATGGAAGGAAGAGTGATCATTCCCCTATTCATTAGGTACACCTGTGCAATTCAAGCGTTTTAGAGCTGTATCATGGTAATGTTAATGGTAATGGTTGTACAGTAAACCTCGGATATATCGGACTCGGATATATCGGAAATTCGCTCACAACGGACAGATAAAAAAGAACCGATTTTTCTGTAATGCATTTCCAATAAAAATTCATTGCATATATCGGATTTTTTTATAACAGATTTCGCCTATTTCGGACAAAATCTCCAGTCCCGTTCCAATGCATTTCCATGAAATTTCCCTCGCATATATCGGATGGCCGCATCGTGGCGCTCCGATTCGCCGAATCGTGACAGGCCGCTATACGACGTCGTTTGCAGCGTTGCCTGCGCGTCCAGGTACATTGGAAACATAGTCAAGGAAGTGCCTTTTTATAATGGATAAAATCCGATTTACGCATATACCGGATATAAATCCGATATATGCGTAAAACGGACATTTTCCGGTATACGCATATAATGGATTTCGCTTATATCGGACAAAACCAGTGGGAACAATTGAATCCGATATATCCGAGGTTTACTGTATTTGAACATCAGATTGCAATTGAATGCATCACATAATCAGTTCACAGTTCCACATGTCCAAAAGAAGTTATTAAATCCTACCCCTCCATCTGGTACTTTTACAATCAGTAACTGTTACATTTGTTCACTTCCTGCTTTCCTAATATAGTTTCAATTTAAAAAAATTTTTTTTTTAATTTTTAAAATTTTATTTATGTCACGTACCAAAGTACGAGGCGATATGACCATACAATGACATAATCGGTACCATAGTAACTGTTACTACTACTCACATAGTTACAGTTACTAGTCGTTACCTTTATGACAAATCAAACCTGAGCATGAATTATCGTAAGCATTTCGGTGTCACCGGTTCTTTGGTGACATTTTTACAAGGATTTCAGCGCACATCCACACATGCATCTGCCTCAGACTCCTTCCTTCCCGACCTTATTCCTCTCCCCCGTGTTCCCACTTTGGCTCTCGGGGAAGTAAAAGTATCCTAATCCTGCTAGATCAAGATTGCTGTCCAGGGCAGCTTTGCCAGCCTGTGAATTAGAGACAGCTCTCATGTTCTTAAGCAGGGAAGACTGTGAAAGTGTGTGTGTGTGTGTGTTGTTGGGCTTTGAAGGCTTCTTCACTGGTTTGTTGGTTTGGGGTTGTGAGGAGAGGAAACAAAGGTTATTTTCTTGATGGTTGTAGGTAAAACTGCACATTATTATTGTTAATGCATCTTTTGATTTTGTGTGCAGCAAACCAGCAGTTTTTCTATAATCAGTTTTTCCCATGTTCATGGCTCCCGATGTTAAAAACCTTTTCCGTCTCCCACTTCCGCTCTATCCCATTCCTGCTTGTTGTTTCCTGTTGTCTCTAATTACGGCGTCTCTCAGCCTCTTCATTACATCCTGCCTGTCATCACAGTTTACTTCCAACATTTGCTCAATAGCAATCATTTCATTCTGTGGCAGTGATGTACAAGAATGCGCGCAATGTCAATCAATCAGAACCTTGAGAGAGTGTGACACAACGGAGCCATTCAAAAGGGAGGAGGCATTTCAAACGCATTCCTATCTATTTGTTAACTAAATATTTTTGCTCCGCCGTTCGTTAATACATCTCTCATTTGTCTTGATGTGTAAGCTCATAGAGTTGTGTATCCTTTCATGCGGCCATAGAAAAAGTCACAAAATATGCTGAATGGTGTGAATGCTGCGCTCGCTGAATGAACATTTTTGTCACTGCATCTTCTTGTCCCTGAAATAAATTAGATGCTAACACAAAATAACTAGTCGCTGTAGAGTAAAAACACATTATCCGCATCACATCCCCTGTTGGATTTCAACTTTTGATTGAGTAAATAAGAGAGGAAAGCGATGTTGAAAGGCTGCTATTGGCTAGTGAAGGTCAGAGCTGCCGCAGTGGAAGCTACTGTATAGGCCCTAATCTGCACATAGGCCCTAATCTGCATATAGGCCCTAACCTGCATATAGGCCCTAATCAGCATATAGGACCTAACCTGCATATAGGCCCTAATCTGCATATAGGCCCTAATCTACATATAGGCCCTAACCTGCATATAGGCCCTAACCTGCATATAGGCCCTAGTCTGCATATAGGCCCTAATCTGCATTTTGGCCCTAATCTGCGTATAGGCCCTAATCCGCGTATAGGCCCTAATCTGCATGTAGGCCCTAATCTGCGTATAGACCCTAATCTGCACATAGACCCTAATCTGCGTATAGGCCCTAATCTGCATATAGGCCCTAATCTGCGTATAGGGCCTAATCTGCACATAGGCCTTAATCTGCATATAGGCCCTAATCTGCATATAGGCCCTAATCTGCGTATAGGCCCTAATCTGCACATAGGCCCTAATCTACATACAGGCCCTAATTTGCGTATAGGCCCTAATCTGCATATAGGCCCTAATCTGCACATAGGCCCTAATCTGCGTATAGGCCCTAATCTGCACATAGGCCCTAATCTGCACATAGGCCCTAATCTGCATATAGGAACGAATCTGCATATAGGACCGAATCTGCATATAGGCCCTAATCTGCATATAGGCCCTAATCTGCACATAGGCCCTAATCTGCGTATAGGCCCTAATCTCCGTATAGGCCCTAATCTGCATATAGGACCGAATCTGCATATAGACCCTAATCTGCGTGTAGGCCCTAATCTGCATATAGGCCCTAATCTACACATAGGCCCTAATCTGTGTATAGGACCGAATCTGCGTATAGGCCCTAATCTGCGTATAGGCCCTAATCTGTGTATAGGACCGAATCTGCGTATAGGCCCTAATCTGCGTATAGGCCCTAATCTGCGTATAGGTCCTAATCTGCACATAGGCCCTAATCTGCACATAGGCCCTAATCTACATACAGGCCCTAATTTGCATATAGGCCCTAATCTGTACATAGGCCCTAATCTGCACATAGGCCCTAATCTGCACATTGGACCGAATCTGCATATAGGCCCTAATCCCCATATAGGCCCTAATCTACATATAGGCCCTAATCTGCATATAGACCCTAATCTGCGTATAGGCCCTAATCTGCGTATAGGCCCTAATCTGCATATAGGTCCTAATCTGCATATAGGCCCTAATCTGCGTATAGGCCCTAATCTGCATATAGGCCCTAATCTGCACATAGGCCCTAATCTGCACACAGGCCCTAATCTACATATAGGCTCTAATCTGCGTATAGGCCCTAATCTGCGTATAGGCTCTAATCTGCGTATAGGCCCTAATCTGCATATAGGACCGAATCTGCATATAGGCGCTAATCTGCGTATAGGCCCTAATCTGGATATAGGCCCTAATCTGCATGCAGGCCCCAATCTGCAATGCGCTGCGGCAGCTTTACATTGTCTTTCCAAGGCCTGAGTAGTCGCCAACATAATCCAGGGTGCAGACTAGTGACTAGCAGGATTGAAGGTGGTCTACATATCAGGAAGAAGAGACTGAAGATAAGAATACAAAGTACAATAAAATAAAAGCAAAATAAAGTAAAATAGGTCATGACCTTCAGTCAAGGGGTCAAGTTCATCCCGTTGAGGCGTAATTCCCTGTCCAAATATACGCGGCTACACCCGGGAGGGAGGAATGATGCAGAAAGGGGAGAGGAATTGTCTCTCTATAGCCCCCTCCCAAAAATTGGAATGTGTCATCCCCTTGCCCCCCCCCTTTCCAAAAATCCCACAGGGTTAATTGAAGGGGAAATTGATAGTTGTGTGCGGTAATTGTGGCTTTGAGAATTCTCTGGTCTCCCATGGAGGGCAGCTGGACCAAAGACGGCCCAGAAGAGTGAAGAAAAATGGGGGACAGATGGAAGTCCGCACACTTCCACCCCGAGGCAGCGAACTGATTGGTTGACGACATCTTGAAATTTCACCGGGGGTCGCATAATCATTCCACTGATGATCCAATCATAGAAATATTCCATATTCCTCTCTTTCCTACTGATTCCTCTCTCTTCTTCTGCTCTTCACGCACCCTCCACTTTCTCCTCCTCCTCCTCCTCCTCCTCCTGATCCTTCCCCCGAGGAGGCCGGGATGGACAGATGAGCCGAGCTTGCTGTATCTGTTCGGTTCTGCTCTGCTGATCGCTGAAGTAGAGAGAGACAAACTTATATTGCTGTGATGGCACCGCCACTGAACGGACTTCTCTCTCTCTCTCTCTTTCGTTCTCTCGCTCTCTCTTTTCTTCAAGAGGGGCTTTCCTTTCCCAGGGGCAGAGCTTTTATAATTAGTATTCCTCCAGAAATAGAAAACTCGTTTTCTTAGGTGAAGTCACCCTCTGATGAGCAGTTTCGGAGGCAGAAAATCGAGTAAGGGTATACAAGAAGACAATCTATTTCCGTGATTTCCACGAAGCAGCGCTCTACCTGTGCTGAGTCTAGATTTCTATATATTAACATGCTTTGAACTTATTATTTTTAATGAGATGATATTAATTTTAATGAACTCCTGTTTCTATGCCGGCGTCCGATAGTCATTGTTCCAGAGCCGTCATGCTGTTCTTATTTCGACAGCGAGGAAGTTGACACGGAATGAATAGCACCCCCGCTGGTTGTAGCCGTGTAGTGCACTCAATTTTCTCGCAGCTGACAATCAATTATAACCATCTATATTGTACAGTAAAATGTGAATTTAATTTTTTTAATTTAATTTAATTTTTTATGGATATCAGAAGATGTTTTTATTTGGAAATAACTACTTGTGTGTTTGAAGAATATTAAAGTACATTAGCAAACAACACTAAATTGTGAGGGTGAGGGTCGGGGATTTGCCTCTTGTTATCAAAGAAATTTAAATGACAGTTCATGCCACAGGTCAGCATTTGCTATGTAAATATAGTCCTCATATTATCATATTTTTTTAATTTTTTTAATTTTAATTTTAATTTTTTTTTGTTTAATTTTTGTGAATTTAATGTTAAATCCTATTAGGTTGACTAATGCTGCCTTCGGTAAATTAGCGCCTCTGCTGGTTGCAGCCTAGTATTGCAATTCGCTTTACCTCAATCAATGAATCAATCAATTTATTATTATGCCCATCCCTCTTGTATAGTCAAACATGGCTTTATTGCTGCCATTGGTTCCCCTACCTTACCCCCCCTCCCCTTCTTGTTCCTCCTCCTTTGACTCCCCCCCGCTGTCCCCTTTTCTGTTCCCCTCCTCCTCTCTTTTTGCTTTCTCTGTCCGTTAATGAGAATGTGTTAACGAGAAAGAAAGATCTATTGGGTGCAGCACAATTTATCAGCACGGCGGAGGTTCGGAAGAAGGAGAGGAAAAGAAAAAAAAAAAAAAAAAAAAGAAGACGTCGGCGGTGGCGGGCCCTTCAAAGAAGTCCTATTCTTGTGCTGGTGAATGTTTGATGAGACAGTGAAAAGTTCCCCCCTTCCAACGTCATGGTGCCTGAACAGAGGAGAACAGAACCGTTCTAATCATGCCGCACCAGAAAAAAAAAAAAGACGACGACTTCCAACCCGATTTAATTAACTGATAAGAAATGGCTTCAAATTAATTTTTCAAGGATGTTAGATTTTGATTAAGAAACTCCGAAAAGAAACAGACGAATAATCAATTTTTTTTTTTTTTTTATCAACTTACTCAAATGCTAACTGGTTAATATGATAATTGTCGCAATTAGGGCAAATATTGTTGAGCAGCAGTTTCTCTGCATCCCGTTAAAGGAATTATAATATCTTTACATCTAATTATCAATTTTTTTTTTTTTTTTTTGCACATGTGCATTTGTACCGTGCCCTCTTAGAATTTGTCATGCGCTTTTATAGAATAACGAGATGAGAAGTTTTGGAAGGATGGAACTTTCATACGGGACAAGCTGAACGGGGCCTTTCATGCACTTTGCTTGCAGAGACACTTTATTTATGATGGTTTTACATTACAAGGCACTGATGGATCTTCACATTAAAGCAGCTAATAGTCACTATAAAATATATATCTGTGTGTGTGTGTGTGTGTGTGTGTGTTATTCGCTTATTCACAAGCAGGAAAACTTACTCACTATTTGTAATCCACAAAGGGGAAAAAGAGAGGAAATCAGATCCAGCTTGAATGGAAGATTGTGGCGTTCACCTGCTAGTGGCTGTAAAAATGTGTGTGTATATATGTGTGTGTGTGTGTGTGTGTGTGTGTGTGTGTTAAGCTGCAAAGGTATTGTCAAGGCGTGAGATGCAGAAAAAAGAGCTAGCAGGGGGGGGGCCTGGGGACTTTACGAGAGCTGCAAGTTCTTTACTTCAAAGACGTTTGGTATCCTGGACAAACACTAACCCCGCGCTCACATACACACACACACACACACACACACACAGAGTCACAAGATGCCCCCCCCCCTCTTGAGATGCATATCCATCTCATCTCGGTGGCGTCTCCCACTCAGAAAAGGAAGCGACAAAGTGTTTGGTTGCTTTAATTGTACGCTTCTTGTATGATGCATGCTTTCGCCGTTTGGCAGCATCCATCCATCCAACACACATAAACACACACACATGCACACACACACACACACACACATCAAATGAAAAGGTTTTCCTGGCACAAGCCCCTTGGATTGAGCGTACATATTCAATTAGCAAAACTCATTAACAAAACTTGGCATTTGTTGTTGTTTTTTTTTTTTCCCCCCCTTTCCCGCCTCCTCCTTGTTGCGCAGACTTAATGGTTTTGATATGCTAATTAGCGGGTAATTTAATTTCAAAAGGCCTCAATTAACAGCAGTGTTGTGGACACGAGGAAGTTAAGCAGCGTAATCTAATTTGCATTAGTAACGAGCGGGGAGTAATTAGTCTCTAATTAGCCACTTCAGACAGCACTTGTGTTTACTTTCCTAATGAAGTGGAGGGGCTTTTTTTTTTTTTTTATAGGGAAGCCTGCGCGTAAGTACCGCGTGTTTATGAGGCTTTTGCCTGCGTAGTAGGGGGGTAGGGTGGGGGGGGGGGGTGCTACCATGTGTTGCATGGCTTACTCATTGGCTCTGGTTACACGCATAAGCGCAAACAAACACTAACCCATCAAAATGACAACGTGAACGTGTGATTGAGCGTATTGAAACATGGCTATGAGCTCACTTATAGAAATGGAAGATGTTTGTGTATTATGCAATAGCCAGCAATAATCGGGGGCTAGAATTGCAACAATGAATGGACTAATCGATAACTACCGGATTTTCCGGACTATAAGTCGCACTTTTTTTTCATAGGTTGGCTGTTCCTGTGACTTATACTCCAGAGCGACTTATAAATGAAAAAAGTGTTTATGTTACATAAACAAATTATTTTATTGTTAGAACTTGCCTTCCAAGAGGACGTAATGTCTGTTTTGGTCAAGTAGTTAAAATAAATTACCCGCAAAAAATGCGACTTATACTCCAGTGCGACTTATGTATGTTATTTTTCTACCTAATTATGCATTTTTGGTCTTGTACGACTTATACTCCGGAGCGACTTTTAGTCCAGAAAATACGGTAATCAATTATACAATTAATCTATTTTGGATTAATTTTTTTTTTTACTTAAAAAAAATGTAAATGTGCTATTAATATCCTATTGATATGGTCCATCCAAAACCTCAGCGATTACTTGATTAATCGATAGAGCAAGCTTGAGATCGATCGACTAAGGAAATAATCGTTAGTCGCAGTCTTAGTTGGGACAAAAAAAGTTTGTTTTTAGTGGGTTATAAAATGCTATATGCAAATTTTGAAATCATTAAGATTATGTTTTTCATGTTATGTATGTACTTTCTATACGTATATATATATATATATATATATATATATATATATATATATATATATATATATATATATATGTACTGTATGTGTGCTTGTTTACAAAAAATAATCTTTAATTAATCGGGATAGTCGATATTATCCACCTGATATCGACATTAAAAGGTGATATCAGTCGACATCCGTATCGGTTATGTCCTTACAACGCAAGCAGATATGGAGCTTTCAGCACCAATGGTGCAAAATTGCCAAATAGATGAAGTAACACTTCGCTAGCCTTATAGCAGTATCGCTAGCCGTATAGCAGTATCGCTAGCCGTATAATAACTCAATGAACTTACCAGCTGCATAGAAATAAGGGCGGGGCTAACTTTCCACCTACTAATCTTTCGATAAACGTAATAAGTAGCTAACCACAGACAAGACACTACCAAGAAATAATTCAGAACAACATTGCCGCCATATTGGATGTGGCAAGGCTGCGCTGTAAGTTGAATGCACTTCATATCATTAATTTAATTTAATTTCTACAAAGAAATTAACGTTAATGTCTTTTCTTTATACATTCACACACATCGAAAACAATGTATTTGATCAGATAGCTAAAATATGAACGTTATTGATCCCACTTAAGCTATATAGAGCACAAAGCAGTACCAAAAAACCATACAGTTATAACAAGTACTTTTAATGCAATAAAATAAAAACTTAAAAGTTATCAATCAAAATAATAATCAGCAAATTCATGTTTTTTTAAACGAAAACTCTTTAACTAAAAAATACATTAAATCTTTCACACAAATGTATGTTTATATGAAATATGTAATATATAACTATCAACAAAACAACTTTATTCATTTTAGATTATTGTTAGTTTAGAACAATTTTACTCAAGAAACAGATGTGTGTTATTATCGATATCGATATCGGTTGATAACGGAATCGGAAATTGACAGTTGGACACCATTGGCGTAAAAGCCAATATCCGACACTGTATATTATACAGTAAACCTCGGATATATCGGACTCGGATATATCGGAAATTCGCTCACAACGGACAGATAAAAAAGAACCGATTTTTCTGTAATGCATTTCCAATAAAAATTCATTGCATATATCGGATTTTTTATAACGGATTTCGCCTATTTCGGACAAAATCTCCAGTCCCGTTCCAATGCATTTCCATTAAATTTTTTCTCGCATATATCGGATGGCCGCATCGTGGCGCTATGATTCGCCGAATCGTGACAGGCCGCTATACGACGGATATAAATACCGGATATAAATCCGATATATGCGTATAACGGACATTTTCCGGTATACGCATATAACGGATTTCGCTTATATCGGACAAAACCAGTGGGAACAATTGAATCCGATATATCCGAGGTTTACTGTAACACATATTGTTATAAGCAAAGTATTTGTATCATCTCGGGAAACTAGTAATATATCGTATTTGCTCCTTAAAGGAAAAAAAAGGAGTGGATAAAGTGACTTTCCCGTTAGCAGCAGTTTCAACTTTTCCATTCACGGGCGCATCAATAACAAGTTGAAAACAACAGGCGTCCTCCTGGGCTTTATTTTTTTGGAAGGGAGCTGGGGTGGAAGGATCGCAGGGTCTTAGGGGAGGAGGAGTTGTGTGGGGGGGGGACCAGCAGCTGCCCTATTAGCCCAAAATCTGTTGTTCAGAGGAGGTGGAGCAACACACACACACACACTGAATGTTCACAAAAGGGGGACGCACTTTTTTTTTTTTTTTTTTTTGTTGCACACAATAAAATGGGCATTTTAACTTCAACACATCACACTTTTACCCATAATCCAATGCATTACAGCTAAGGGTTCTGATAGGAAGTTGTGTTTCTATAGGTCTTTTCCTGGAAATAGTAATAATAACAGAGGTCAGAAAGTGAGGCAACTTCCTGTTCGGAGAGTCTGGTTGGCAGAACACACACACACACACACATAACCACATATATATAGAGAACCTAGTGTGACTTACACTGTGCTAAGACTTCAATAAATATAGTAAACCTCGGATATATCGGATTCAATTGTTCCCACTGGTTTTGTCCGATATAAGCGAAATCCGTTATATGTGTATACCGGAAAATGTCCGTTTTACGCATATATCGGATTTATATCCGGTATATGCGTAAATGGGATTTTATCCGTTATAAAAAGGCACTTCCTTGACTATGTTTCCAATGTACCTGGACGCGCAGGCAACGCTGCAAACGCTGCAAATGACGTCGTATAGCGGCCTGTCACGATTCGGCGAATCGGAGCACCACGATGCGGCCATCCGATATATGCGAGGGAAATTTCATGGAAATGCATTGGAACGGGACTGGAGATTTTGTCCGAAATAGGCGAAATCCGTTATAAAAAATCCGATATATGCAATGAATTTTTATTGGAAATGCATTACAGAAAAATTGTTTTTTTTTTTATCTGTCCGTTGTGAGCGAATTTCCGATATATCCGAGTCCGATATATCCGAGGTTTACTGTATAGTCGATAAAGTCTGACCATAATTACAAGTCTGTTCGGAGTCCCAAGTTCGAGTCCCAAACATTGTCAGATTGTGCACCTACACAACATACAAACACTCCCGACGCAAACCATAAGTAGGCAACTGATTTACAAATGAGATGACCTGTGTGTCGGCCTTGCTCTCAGATAGCCCCCCCCCCCGGCCAGGGTGCATAAATCACAATGAACATGCATATGCATGAGCATCTGACTGAGGAGATGGTGTTGGTGTGTTGGGGGGGGGGTAAATACGTACGTGCATGTGTGCGTGCTACACACCATTGAGGCTTAGTTAAGTGCCTTTTATTTCATTGAGTTAAAGTTAAGGGCCGCCGAGGACGGGCCTCACTCCGCCGTGTTGCTTTTGAATGGAAAGAAAGAGAAATAAAGAACTCTTAACTGTTCTTTTTTTTTTTTTTTTTTTTTTTAGTAGCATCCAGGGATAGCACATCACATAAATGAAAGCGAGATAACGTTTCATGTCTCTTCTGTTTCTGGGAGAAGTGGTTTTTGCTGTTGGACCCTTGCCTGTTCTGTGTGTATAAAGCGAGCAGCTTTAACCTCCTCTTGTTTTATGGACTTATGCACGGCTCTGGATGTGGCTGCCGCTAGATTAATTTACACACCACTCACATTGAGCTTGCCAAATCTCCCTTTTTCTCTGCTGCGCTCCTCTCCGAAGACAGAGGCAGTTATTGCCCGGCGAGGTAAATAAATTACTTCCATCGATTGCTGTAGTTGTCGAGTGACTTTATCTCAGGCGGGCTTGTCTAGATACACATCAGCGTGTGACAGTCGGGGCCTTTTTAAAAAAAAAAAAAAACGAATAATGCACCACTGTGTCTTATTTTACATGTGTACGTACGGGTGGCAGGCTAAAATCAGATCTTCCTGATGGCAATCTCTGCTTATTTAAAGCCTTCGCTGGAGTTATGTGTGTATTCTAATTGAAACAGGCTGCCATGCGCATATCGAAAAGCTGATGAATTGGGCTTAAATGACTTAAACGGGGATCTCGGCGCTCACCTTTTGGCCGCTTTGGATCGAGTTTATGTGCCTTATAAGCCGCCTGCATTATCAGGAGATGACATCTAATCAAATGTAGATCAGCGATACCGTCATTTATGTTTTTAAAAAAAAATTTTTTTTTTGTACGTCGCCGATACAGGCATGCTCGGGCCCCAGATGTCGTGGCGTAGGGAGAGGTTAGAAGTTCAGCGTTAAAAAAGCAAAGGGTGTGCGTGCTTGTGTGTGTCGGCAGGCCGGGCCCACATGCGGTTTTAATAGACGCTTTGCTGACATGACTGCAGAGGCCAAGAAGCCACCGTTAAAAAAAAAAAAAAAAAAAAAAAAAAAAGTTGTGGAAAAAGTGTGAAAGTATGCCTCGTCTCCTCAGCAGTGGAACAACTGACCAGCGAAGCAACGAGTGATTGCTCGCCCATGTGCTCGTTTAGTCATCACGTTTTTAGAGTTCATACACGATCGTTCTTGGCTTTGGAGACTCCAGCTTGATTTAAGAAAACTTGAGGAAGTATGGAAGTGTCGGAAATGAGATTCCAGAGCTATTTTGGTCACTAATTATCATGAGGGGCAAAATTCATCAGAGTTTTATTAGCTAATGTGAAGCCATCTTCCATTTTTCTGCTCAACAGAGTATGAAAACAGGAGTTCAGAACATTCAGAAAGGTTATTTAAGCCATTGAAATATTACGTATCAATCACAACTTTTGAATACACGTCCCTTATACAAATGATGTAATTCAAGGTGGACCACCCTGGGGGGGGGGGGGGGGGCAATCGAGGGGGTGACAGCAACTCATACAGTGGTTTGTACAGATAAGTAAATTAATATTACTAGGTCGAAGTAGTATTTCAAATCATGCGAGGCATCAAAAAAAATTTTTTTTGGGGGGGGGGCAGAAAATAATTGAGAATCACCGACTACTTCGACCCAGTAATATTAATTTACTTATCTGTACAAACCACTGCATGAGTTGCTGTCACCCCCTCGATTGCGCCCCCCCCCCCCTCCCCCCAGGGTGGTACGCCCTGAATTACATCATTTGTATATGGAACGTGTATTCAAAAGTTGTGATTGATCCATTTTCCTCAGTAATATTTGAATGACTTAAATAACATCTCTGAATGTTCTGAACTCCTGTTTCCATACTCTGTTGAGCAGAAAAATGGAAGATGGCTTCACATTAGCATAATTATTATTTTTTTTGGGGGGGGGTAATTGAGAATCACCGATTTAACTGAATGATTCTGGCAGGAACTGACTTATCTTGATCTTGATCTTGACTTACCCTTGATCTTGGAAAACTTTGGATTAATCTTTTTTTTTTTTACTTAAAAATGTAAATGTGCTATTGATGTCCTATTGATATGGTCCGTCCAAAACCTCAGCGATTACTTGATTAATCGAAAAAGCAAGCTTCAGATCAATTGACTAAGGAAATAATCGTTAGTCGCAGCCCTAGTTGGGTAGTGCGTTGGGTTGATTGTGTTTATAGCAAGTTAAAACACACTTTCTATACATATTACTGGGTTGAAGTCGTATTTCAAATCAGGCGAGGCATCAAAACAAATTTTTTTTTGGGGGGGGGGGGCGGAAAATAATTGAGAATCACTGATGTAACTGAATGATTCTGGCAGGAACTGACTTATTCCCACGCAGATCTGATAGTCCCTTGATCTTGGAAAAATTTGGATTAATCTTTTTTTTTTTACTTCAAAATATAAATGTGCTATTGATGTCCTGTTGATATGGTCCGTCCAAAACCTCAGCGATTACTCGATTAATCGAAATAACAAGCTTCAGATCAATGGACTAAGGAAATAATCATTAGTACGTTGGGTTGATTGTGTTTACAGCAAGTTAAAACACACTTTATATACATATTACTGGGTCGAGGTAGTATTTCAAATCAGGCGAGGCATTAAAAAATTTTTTTTTTGGGGGGGGCGGAAAATAATTGAGAATCACCGATGTAACTGAATGATTCTGACAGGAGCTCACTTATTCCCACACAGATCCCATAGTTCCTTGATCTCGGAAAACAGGAAATACACAGAGATACGCATTAATTACATACTATAACACAGAGAAATACTACATTTTGTGGGGAAAAAAAACACGAGATCTGTTGTTCGCGGAAAGATCTCCAACAATATATGATTAAAGGGATTGCATAAATAAATGATGAAAAACATAATAAAACATAAACCCCATCTTAGGGGCTCGTTCGGCCTCCTTATTTATTTATTCTATTCTTAACTTTTATTGCACTGTTAATGAACAAAACTAGCCTAACCTGCATTTTTGACTTTGCATTCGTTTCATTGCCCCGGGGGCGCTAAAATGCAAATGTACGCAAGTGGAAAAATAGGAGTAAAAAAAAAAATTATTTAAAAGATGAAACAATAGTTGCATTTAATGTTGTTCTAATTGGCACAAATGGCTGACTAAATAAACACAACACAGTTGCCGGCTTAGTAGATATTATTTTTCCATATCTACGCTCTGCTTAAAAATTAAAATCCTAACCAGCATAAATCACAGAGAAGAAAAGAAAAATGAATATACAGCAAAGGGAAAAAGATTAATCAGATAGCTTCCACTTTCATTGTCATTTTTCTCCTTTGTCCTCAAGTGTGACAAAAACATTATTTAACATCTTTACCTCGGCGCGTCAGCCACTCGGTGCGTTCGCCGCAAACCTAACAGTGTTTTAATATCTCCGCTTGTATATTCTAATCCTGACACCACTTGAAATATAATTCCTTCTCCTATTTGAAATCATGAATGCGAAAATTGCATTAAGGCAAGAGTGTGTGGGCATGAAAGCGGGGCTGTTAAATGGACATATGAATGCAGGGGTAAATCCTAACCTATTAAGTACTTTCCTTATTATTTCTGAAAGTGGAGCGTGATAATTAGTTTGGTAGAAATCCTATAGCGGGTGGAGGTAAGGGTCTCGATAGTTGAGCCAAATTAATTTCTTCTGTCACCTTCAGCATACGTTTCTCTTAATAGGTTTAATCTCTTTTGCGGTGATTAACTTTTATTTTTATTTTACCACTTGAACTGTGATGCATGCGTTCTTTCCGATGATTTCCGTGACATACGGTATCGATGCGTTTCGTCATTACTTGCTGTCATCTGAGAGATGGCAATGGGGGTTGTTTCCCAGGGGTCCTTGCAGCTGCGGCACGGTTGTCATGTGATACAAGCGTCTGGTCGGAGCGCCAGTTTTTTTTTCTTTCTTAGGAGTCAATCCAAGTCTTTTTAGTGCTAAAAGTTAACAATCATTCCTGATGTTAAATCCATCAGAAACCTCCATGTAGCCACGAGGTTGCTTTAATAATCTCCCCTGTGTGTGTGTGTGTGTGTGTGTGTGTGTGTGTGTGTGTGTACTTGTGTGTTAAGGTTAGGGTGGGCCATGGGAAAGTGGAATACCTGAGAGGATTAGAACGATCCCAAGGACACTTTTATGTGGGACTCCAATCAAAAAGTCATTCCGCATGAATTCAAGCGCATTTTCTTGCAGCTCGGATACCTTGCAGCCTTTTTCACGCAAATCTTTCGCATACTTTTTAAACGGGTGCCGTTATATCAATATTCACGTGACTTTATAGCTCTCTTTTTGTCACAGGAATAGCACAAGTTTCACCTTACATTGGTAAATTACACTCAGTCACTGAAATTACATCCTAAAGCAGGGGTGGGCAAACTACGGCCCGGGGGCCACATCCGGCCCGCCAAGTGTTTGAATACGGCCCGCCCAATCTTTCCAAAGTATTTCATTTAAACTCAACATACAACCTGGCATCATGGCCTGAGCCAACCTTTTTAATGGTTGTATCAATTTCGTTGTTTGACATGGTCTGTTGTTTACAAAGTGCTCCTGAAAAAAATATTAAAAATTAAAATAATAATTATTATATTATTATTATAACTATTATAATTATTATATTTATTATGTTAATGTGAATTATTATATTAATTATATATAATAATATTGTTATATTTGCATATTTTACATAATAATAATATAATAATAATTATTTTAATTTTATTTTAATTATTATAATATTTTATTATTTTTCAAATATTTAAATATAAATATAAAATAATAAATAATAATAGCAGATTGCATGACAATTTTACAGATACAATAATACCAGGTGGAGTGTTACGTGTAAAATATATAGTCTGCCCCCCCCCCCCCCCCCCCCGGAAATTTTGTTATATCAAGGCGGCCCAAGTCAAAAAGTTTGCCCACCCCTGTCCTAAAGACTCAATATGTGTGTGTGTGTGTGTGTGTGTGTTTCCCCTCATTGCTGACATCATCTCACAGAGCTGTACTCTGCGTCAGCTTTGATTAGGCTGAATGAAGTCCAACTGTTTTTGTGTTTTCGTCATTTAGGGGAAGAAAAATGGAAATGCAGCTGTTTTCGTGTCTGTCTGTGTGTGTATATGTGTGTGTGTGTGTGTGTGTGTGTTGGCAGGCATGGCTGTGTTGTGTGCAGCGGCGAGTGCGTAAGAGTAGTTGTCAGCCGGTGGTGGTGATGTGCGCACACGCAGTCTGTTTAAAGGTAAGGAAAATCTGGACGGGACAGGAAAAAAAAAAAGGAGTCTGTCGTTTGCCACAAACGTCACTTATTGCTGGATGGAGGCGCTAACAAATAGCTGCGACACGTATTTGGGAGGTTGGAAACCATCCCCATCTGGGACCGGTTGCTTTCTTTAATATCGGTCTGGTACCTGCAGTAAATGCTCTCTTTTTGGTGTATACTTTTTTTTTTTTTTCAGCATTTTTGGAAATGTAAACACATCTAAAATACATCCAGATGTTACCAGATGTGCTCCACCACCACAAACACTGGGCAGGAGAACTGCGTCTGTCTGTGTGTGTGTGTGTGTGTTTCTTAAGACTTTCCCCGCCATTCACTTTCATGCAATGATTGCCTGATTTCATGTCCTTTTTCTTTTCATATCGTCATTTGATTGGCGCTTTTAAGTCCAAGCGAGTCCACACGTCAACACGCTGACCTTATTAGTCCACACGTGTATTCTGTACCTGCACACACCTGCGTCACCGTAGCACGGGTGTGCCATTTTGATTTGTCACTGCAAGAAGTTCAACCAGTTTGTACAGGCGAGGTTGAGAAGGCTATAATTGTGGGGAGGATGGAGGAAATGATTGTTTACCATTTGTGTCAGGGATATTAGGATAATGTACATTAGGGGTATGTATTGGTAAGAATCTGGCGATACGATACGTATCACAATATATCACAATACTGATATTTTTTTTTGTTTTTCTTGTAGTTAAAGATTATTTCCTGGAAAAAAACTGAATTACACCATCAATATGCACTTACTAAACACATTTTTATTCGATTAGAACAGTATGTTATGCTGTGTCACAAACTTTCCTATGTAAAAACTTCAAGTGTAGCATTTGGATAAATAAAGCTTTAACATCCAGCTTTAAATTTACAAAAAAATATATAAAAAAAACAAATAAATTAAATTATGTCTCAAGATCCTGCTCAAATGTTTACATTCTATTAGCTGTGGAAAAATTGCAGAGTATACATTCCCTGACTTATCCACCATCAGAACAGTATTTTTATGGAATAAAGTAACTAACATCAGTAAAAAAAAAACAAAACAAAAAAAACCCTTAAACTGTATTATGGAAAGCAGGAAGTGAACAAATGTAACAGTTACTGATTGTAAAAGTACCAGATGGAGGGGTAGGATTTAATAAGCTTTGCTTCTTCCTACTCCTTTTGGACATGTGGAACTGGGAACTGATTATGGGATGCACTCAATTGTAATCTGATGCATGTTCAAATGAAATAAAACCATTACCATTACCATTACCATTACCATTACCATTACCAAAAAGTCCTCATGGTGTCTCGCTAAGTGGACTCACAGATTTGTCGTGTTTCCCGAATACTTTATTCGCGAAAATCAACACATTGGGTTTTGTTAATTTCTGCACTTTGTGTAGTGCTACTTTGTGTAGAAAATGTATCCACACTTCAGCCTTGTACGATGCAAAAGCCGGTGTTATGTGCTCGAATTCTGCCATGTTGATTATTGTTTATGCGTGAGGACGTTTCACTCGTAAATCTCGTTCAACGTCCTTGCCTAATTGGCTACGTAAGTGCTGCCACCTAACGATCGGAGGTTTGAATTAAAATCAGAAATGAACCTTTGCCTTGTCTGCACTTGAATAAATACCATATACAGTCTATGATATATGCCTAAAAATATCGATATCATACTTTTTAATATCGGTACAGTATCGTGGAACAAAGTATACTGTTTTGTATGTGCAGGTAGGTTGCTGTACTTGTATTATTTGTTTATTCACAATGTTCAAACTTAGTCTTTGATTCGGTTCAGGGCGTACCTCGCCCCTTGCCAATGGGCAAACCCTTTGAACAACTTATACTGTACGGTGAGGCCACCCATTGGGAAAAGTTCTAGGACTTCCACACTTCCGTGTGTGTGTAAGTCAGACGTCCAGACGTGTGCAAGGCTGCGGCTGATGTACCAGATGTCCACGGTGCGCTTCCCTCACCGCAAGTTTATTTCATTCTCCGTGTGTTTGTGTGTGAACAGCATCTGGCCAAGAGTCGCCTTCGCTCCTTCGATTCAAACGTCATCTTGTTTGTTTGGCTTCACCCTTACAAACACACTATTAGTGCTGCCCTGCGCACTGACGACTATTCCTGGCCTAGACCTTACTTTAGCTCAGGCCTGCTGCCTGACTCACTGGAGGTCCATGCAGGCAAACCTCAGTCCTTCCAGAACCAAGGAAGATCTGAACCACAGCGCACCGCCCAACCACCACAATGTAATCCTAGCCTGTACTTGGAGAAGACTTGCCCCTCGATGAGCTTCACTGTCTGATGGAGTCTTTCAGTACGTGCGTCCCGCTGTACCTCGGTTCTTCCATGAAGTCCACCTTGTGGGCCCAGATTTGTGAGCGAGAGACATAAAGAAAAGAAGGCAATCTGTGGTAAAGAAACAGAAAGAAAACAACAAAGGTGGTCAGGACAAAAGCGGTATTGTATCGTTGGAACGACTTGTGAGTCGAAAGTCTGAAATGTCCTCCCCTGAGCCTGCTCGTAAAGACTGCAGGACGGGCTTGGCAGCGCAGGCCAAAAACCAGACAGTTCTGGCGGTCCAGCTTCGAGAGCTTCCAGTAACTGGAGATGTAAAAATCAATTTGCAGTGACGAAGGTAAACAATCGGAAATGACAAATGCGACGGTTCTTTCCATTGAGCTAAAAAAAAAATCCCATCTCTCTTCTTTCATGGTTATTAAAGCAGACAAATGCAGAGGCGAAGAGAGTGACTAATCATTACTGTTGTGGTCTGGGATGCTATCAAGACTTTCCCGCGTTTCCAATACCGAAAATCCAATCCAACTTTCTCTCTTGTCTTAAAATGGATACATCGGACCCTCAAAAGTCAGAAAACAATCCGTTCCAGACGGTTCTTTTGATTACAGTAAACCTCGGATATATCGGACTTGGATATATCGGAAATTCGCTCACAACGGACAGATAAAAAAGAACCGATTTTTCTGTAATGCATTCATTCATTCATTCATTTTCTACCGCTTTTCCTCACGAGGGTCGCGGGGGGTGCTGGAGCCTATCCCAGCTGTCAATCACAGGGCACATATAGACAAACAACCATTCACACTCACATTCATACCTATGGACAATTAGGAGTGGCCAATTAACCTAGCATGTTTTTTTGGAATGTGGGAGGAAACCGGAGTACCCGGAGAAAACCCACGCATGCACGGGGAGAACATGCAAACTCCACACAGAGATGCCCGAGGGTGGAATTGAACCCTGGTCTCCTAGCTGTGAGGTTTAGCTGTGCGCTAACCCCTAGACCACCGTTCTGTAATGCATTTCCAATAAAAATTCATTGCATATATCGGATTTTTTATAACGGATTTCGCCTATTTCGGACAAAATCTCCAGTCCCGTCCCAATGCATTTCCATGAAATTTACCTGGCATATATCGGATGGCCGCATCGTTATGCTAATCTTGTTGATGTCACTGGCTATTGTCTTTCTCCTGGCTCCAGATTTAGGACAAATATAAAAGTGAGTGACGTCAATAATACTAGCACAGCAGTGAATGAGATCTTAACCTCACTATTGGAAATAACGTAGGCCTGACGGGCGTAACAGGGCCTAGCTTAATTAACAATTTGTTATGCTCAGAGTCCAATAAAGTTCAATTCTCATTACCTTACGTCTCTTTTCATTGCCCAGTCCAGGTACATTGGAAACATAGTCAAGGAAGTGCCTTTTTATAACGGATAAAATCCCATTTACGCATATATCGGATTTATATCCGGTATATGCGTAAATCGGATTTTATTCTTGGTACTTAAACCAAGAAAATTAATGCAATACATTGCTATACATTGATACTTTGTCATAGTACAGTAAACCTCGGATATATCGGACTCGGATATATCGGAAATTCGCTCACAACGGACAGATAAAAAAAACGATTTTTCTGTAATGCATTTCCAATAAAAATTCATTGCATATATCGGATTTTTTTATAACGGATTTCGCCTATTTCGGACAAAATCTCCAGTCCCGTTCCAATGCATTTCCATGAAATTTCCCTGGCATATATCGGATGGCCGCATCGTGGCGCTCCGATTCGCCGAATCGTGACAGGCCGCTATACGACGTCGTTTGCAGCGTTTGCAGCGTTGCCTGCGCGTCCAGGTACATTGGAAACATAGTCAAGGAAGTGCCTTTTTATAACGGATAAAATCCCATTTACGCATATACCGGATATAAATCCGATATATGCGTAAAACGGACATTTTCCGGTATACGCATATAACTGATTTCGCTTATATCGGACAAAACCAGTGGGAATAATTGAATCCGATATATCCGAGGTTTACTGTAGTTTGATTTACCTTAAAATGCTTTGTAAAATTGCAACCCAATTTAGTAACTACTCAACTGTTGTTGGAGTTGAGGCTTGACTGTCTTTAGGACATACGAGGAATCATTCAGGCGGGGGTCAATACAGGAGAAACAATGGCGGCATGACGGTGAAAGAGATTGAAAAGAGAACGGGCCATCGGGGCCTGTTTGGTGGCTCGGGGGCCATCGGGGGGCCCCGACAGAGACCTCCATTAGTGGAACGATCTGAGCCCGGGGGAGCCTATTGCGGTGGCGGGCCGTCATGGCAGGGGCCGGTCTGTTTAGCAGCAGTTTGTCCACATTGCTCATAACATCGATCGAGTGGGGAGAGCCGCAGCTGCAGGAAAGCTCTTTGCCGCTGAATAGGCCAAACGGCGACGTATCAATAAAGCGGAGTGGACCGCTTCCGGGCCCTGCACCCTGTTGGTCATTTGGGTTAAGACCGACGCATCTTATTCAATACATACGCCCCATGGCTGCACAGGTTAAAGCTTTTGGCTGTATATGAACACAGTTATGTGTGCATGTAATGATTTGTGTCTTACACAATCTAATCCTCTTTACGGCCTCCTCCTCGGCGTCGGATGAACAGATCCGCTGTGACTGGCTGGGAAAAATCTGAAAGGGGGAGACAAAGAAAAAGCCAGGAAACAAACATGTTTCCCAGGATCATATTATCCCTCCTTCACTGATTCCGAATTGTGCCCTCAGATTCCATAAAATCAGTCGTAATGCCGTTGATGTGGTACATCATTTCATAATTACATGCACTTTGCAGATCATGTAGGGCCCCCTAGTGGTTGTTAGCAGCATAAGGGATGACATCAGAGCGGTCTGACTCCCTGTTTGTGAGCGCGTTGAGGCAATGCCAGGATGGAACAGCCTACTTTTTTTTTTTAACTTTTGTCTTTAGTGCAGAACGGTACCCACAAGTATCGACATTAGTCATGTCAGGACACTTGGGAACTAATAAGTTTGTGTGTGTAAAAATAAATGCAGTACAGTCAATTTTTGTTGAAAATTTGTGTCCGAATTTTAGCTCGTTTTTTTTGTTTCGTATCGCCCTGCATTGTATTGTTCCGCGAAATTGAGTGCACAAATGTTCCTGCATTTGTCATTGTATGGTCATATCACCTCGTACTTTGGTACGTGACAAAAAAAAAAACCAAAAAACAACTTAAACTATATTAGGAAAGCAGGAAGTGAACAAAATTTAAACAAAAATTTAATATTTAACAAAAATTTAATATTTTAAAAAAATTAAATTATTTTTTTTATTAATTTAATTTAATTTTTTTAAATTAAATTATATTAAGAAAGCAGGAAGTGAACAAATGTAACAGTTACTGATTGTAAAAGTACCAGATAGAGGGGTAGGATTTAATAAGCTTTGCTTCTTCCTACTCCTTTTGGACATGTGGAACTGGGAACTGATTATGGGATGCATTCAATTGTAATCTGATGCATGTTCAAATGAACTAAAACCATTACCATTACCATTACCATTTGTTATTGACTGTGACTGTTAAATAACGCTCCAATGACTTTTGTGATTAATTGATGAAGGAAGTGAAAAAAAGTATTGAATTTGATCCAGTCCACAGTAACAATAACTTCCAGCCATTCATTATTTACAAATATTTTGCATTTTTTTTTGTGATATTTTTGCGTGTTGGAACACATTGAACAAGTGGTAAACATTTTACTTTTCACGCCTGCATGCGTGCAAACTGCTCTGAGGGATGTGTACTCTTTTTGGTTGTTGTGTTTGTAGAGCGCCAGACGGCGATGCGCTCGCAAACAAAACAGTTTGAAGTCTTTGTACAGAAAGCATCAATTCTTAATGGGATAATGACACACTGAGCCACTTGCTGCAGCAGCTCTATTTACAGATGACGACAAGCCACAAACAAGAGGCAAGCGTACATGACTTTTAAGTTCCGCTTAGTTAACTGCTTCAAGTTCATTATTGCTCTCTATTGTTCATTTGTTGCTCTCTGGTTCTACCATATCTTACTTATTGTGTGGAAATATGGGCTAATAACTATAAAAGCAATCTTCACTCGCTAAATGTACTGCAAAAAAGGTCAGTAAGGATAATTCAGAATGCTGCCTACAGAGAATATACTAACTCCTTATTTGTAAAATCACAAATACATAAACTTGCTGATATAGTTAATTTTCAAACAGCTAAAATAATGCATAAAATAAGTAAAATAAAAATGCTCATATCGCCTCCTACTTCGGTACATGACAAAAATTAAATTAAATTTATTTTTTTAATTAAAATAAAATTTGTTTAAAATTAAATTAATTTTTGTAAATTAAATTATTATTTTTTAAATTAATTTAATTTAACAGTGAGATTAAATTATTATTTTTTTAATTAATTTAATTTAATTTAATTACTTTTTTTTTTATTAAATCGCCTCCTACTTCGGTACATGACAAAAATTAAATTAAATTAAATTTATTTTTTTAATTAAAATAAAATTTGTTTAAAATTATATTATTTTTTGTAAATTAATTTATTATTTTTTTAATTAATTTAATTTAACAGTGAGATTAAATTATTATTTTTTTAATTAATTTAATTTAATTTAATTACTTTTTTTTTATTAAATTGTATTGGGAAAGCAGGAAGTGAACAAATGTAACAGTTACTGATTGTAAAAGTACCAGATGGAGGGGTAGGATTTAATAAGCTTTGCTTCTTCCTACTCCTTTCGGACATGTGGAACTGGGAAATGATTATGGGATGCACTCAATTGTAATCTGATTTAAGTTCAAATGAAATTAAACCGTTACCATTACCATTAAGTTTGACAAAGTTAAGTTATTATTGCTCAAATTCTTGGTGTCAACGCGTCATTGTGACAGACACATGTATCCAGAAAGTGTTGTAATGTGGCTTCACAGCAGATCTCCCAATAAGATAAGAATGTTGTCCGAGGCATTCAGAGTTTTCCACTGGAATCATCCATTCATCCAGCTTGTTTCCTGCCCCAGGGTCTTCCTCCCGGGCCGGGCCGGGCAGGCGAGGAGAGGAGAGGGAACCCTCTGTGTCTCGCTCTTCCCGCTCGTCCACATCCCTCCCTCCACCCCTTCCTTTACCACATCCTTTTTCATCACTTTTCCTTTCCCCTTCGCTCTGCTTTGGGTCACTTCTGGTGGGCGACCGGAGTCTTTTCTTTGCTTGATTCTGCATGTCTGCCTCCGGAGCTGACATGAGCACATGACTCACTGTGAGTCACAGCAATTCAAGCTTATTGCTGGGGGGGGGAAATGCCGCTGAATAGCAAGAGAGGTGTCTTTCTCGGACTGGCACCGGTAAGCACACTCATGCTTACAACTCAACTCAATACCCAAACTCTCCAAATTAGCCGTAGAGTAACTTTAAATAAAGCAAGTAAAAAAAAAAAAAATCACTTTAACCTTGAAATGTCCCCACGCAAGCTCCATTTTTTTCCCCCTCTGTTAAATGTTTGAGTGTTTGATAGTTTGAGGTCTATAGCAGCACCCGCTCGGGAATTAATGTCATTCATATGCCCTGCGGAAATTACTTTTGAAATGCATATAATCTAAAACATGCAAATGAGGCTGACTTTGTGCACCCTGTTTAATATGAATTATCATTTTCTGAATACCTATTATTACTGCGTACATTTCTCCAATTATATTGTTCTTTTTTGGTCACTTTTGGATATTGACGCATTTGTGTGCCCATCGGGAAGTCCGAACGCACACATACATGCTCGGTCACTCGTGCACACAGAGACATATAACGTCTTTTTTAGGGTGGTATTTTAATGAGGAGTAATAAGGATGGTTATGATCCCAGTCTCTCCCAGTTTCTTTTTTACTTTCTCACCTCCTGTGTTATCTATTTTTGGATGAGTGGAAAAAGGCCTCTCGTTTAAAAGTAAAACAAAAAACTAACCTTCTTTCGCAGATTCGGCACAAATTTACCCATCAAAAAAAGTCCTTAAACAGCACATGAAAATAACACGACAGGAAATACAAGCGTTGCTCATCTAATTTTTATAAAGTATCTGAAATATTGATGTATTTTAAAAGTGAACAGTGCATGTTTAGTTTGTCTCTTCCTCTTCCGTTCTGGTGATAGAGCACTTATTAATGTCCTTGTCTAAGAGGCGGACCTTTTTTTTTTTCTCTCATAAATTGAATGGAAGGCACCCCCTTTTTCAAACGAATTACTCTATTAATTTATTTATACTGTGCCATAAATTATTCTATTAATATTAGTATGTTCCAAATTAGTACGACTTCTCTCAATGTTCCTTCGACTTCTATTAATTAGGATGCTTGTCACTATAACAAAGATTTTTTTTTTCCTTTTCTGTGATAAATTATAAAGACGACATTTTTTTAATGCAAGGAGAAATGGCTGAGAAATTATTCATGTTATAATATAATATGTGGAATGAAGCCAAAAGGGCAAGAAGAAGAGAAAACTAACAGTAACACCGAAAAATAGCCTTTCATCGGTGTTGATTTTGACTTTAGGGTGAAGAAAATGCCGGTCCGTGGGTGTATTTGTGCACGCTGAGGGATATCATCTTGTTTTAGTACTTTTGGATAGCATGTAAATTAATTACCTCAGCTTGGACCAAGTTCAAAAGTACTGAAATTTAATTAATTTGAAAAGTGGACATGCTATCATTTTCTCCCCATGTCTCCTTTTAAAGTCTGCCCTGTTTTTACTGTGCTCTTATTCAATTATATTTGATTAAACTTGCTCTGATCCAATCTATTAATTAACTTGGAAATGCAAAGTGCCCCGACTTGAAAGCCCGTGTATAATATTATATCATGTCCACTTTGATATTTATTTATTTATATGCGCCACCACTGTTTTAAATCCATTGTAACACTTTACGACGGCGAGTGCCCACCGCCCGTTCCCAGGTAATATTACATCTACTCAATTCATCGTCCTTGTAATGCAAATTATCATCGTAAATTGTGTCACCTAAAGGCAGAGAATGAAGCTCTTTGGCAAATAAAGTTCCTCTCTTTTATCTCTTGCACAACTTTGTCCCTTTGCGGAATGAAATGTACATTTCGGGACCTCATTTAAATGTGGATGTGCTCATTTATTTCCCCGCTGAGATAGGAATACTTATAAAAATATTAAATGTTGTGGATTCACCTTTTGTTCAAAATATAAATATATATATATATATATGAGTAGACGGGGAATTGGTTTGAATTTGATAAACGAATGATTACTTTTAAGAATTATTATTATTATTCATGGGATGGAGATCTATTTCAATGGTCGGCTACAGTTTTCCGTGCCGGCGGTGTGGACTTCCCAATCCTCTTTAGACTGCAAACTAGTTAAGAAGACTCGACAGCACCTCCGCTGGTTGTAACCAAATACTGCACCGTTCATTCATCAATTTTCTATACCGCTTATCCTGTGCTGGAGCCAGCCAATCACAGGGCACATATAGACAAACAACCATTCACACTCACATTCATACCTATGGACAATTTGGAGGTTAAAAAACATTAAATTGATTTTTATATCATTCAATCACGGACATTTTTGATTCGTTTGAAAAAACGATTAGACTCATCTTTCATCAGAAAAAAAGAGTTTCTACCTTTTTCCGTTCTTTAGTAATCAGCAGTAGAACATGGGTCAATTTCAACAAAATATCAGTTCCATAACCATATATATTTTGCCAAAATGTCCAAACATACACATAAACAAATACTTCAAGGTGTTATATTTATTGATGCTTTTTCACTTCCTGGATTTCAATGGGAAAGATGCATGCAGAGCTCTTATAAAATGTCTTTCTGCCACCTTGTGGCCGTTTTTGTTTGGCTTACAACTTCACCAAATGTGCTCTCATCTATTGTGGAGTTGCATCATCACCTCCATGTGCCTCTCCAGCAAAAAAAAAATGTGAAAAACAATTCAATAAATATTGGTCGATTGTAAAATGGAGTACAACTTCACCAAATGTGCTCTCATCTATTGTGGAGTTGCATCATCACCCTTTTCAGCAAAAAAAAAAAATGTGAAAAACAAATCAATAAATAATTGTCTATTGGTAGTGAATGAGTAAATGAACAATTAAATTATTTTTAAAAATGGAGTACAACTTCACCAAATGTGCTCTCATCTATTGTGGAGTTGCATCATCACCCTTTTCAGCAAAAAAAAAATGTGAAAAACAAATGAATAAATAATTGTCTATTGGTAGTGAATGAGTCAACAAACAATTAAATGATTTTTCAAAATGGAGTACAAATAGAGAACTAAAATCACCATCAGTTCTCAGTTGACTTATTTTTTTTTGACTGACACACTTTCATCAGAATTTCCTGTCCTCCATCAGCGTCCAAGGTCATCCTAATAAAGCGTTCTCTCTCAGGACGCAGCTGCTAATTGCTCGGCTGCTTTCACATCCAAATAAAGGCACAAACGTTTCCTGAGCCGGCGCCTCACCTTTCTTCCGCCATGTTGAGTACAATCTCTGGACAGGAAGCGAACATGAAGGAGAAGAAGGCTGTCTTCATTTTTTTTATTTTTCTTTTTTTTTTTATTTTCATCCTCGTGATCACTTGAATGAACTTAGCCTCTTGAGGAATGTACAACCCGTGACTTTTTTTTTTTTGGGTTCAACTAAATAAGGTGCGCATGAAGTCCGCACTCCTTCTGCAAATATGCGTGTGTACCTTTGTGTGTAGTCCCTGTTTTAAACAGACAGCGGCCTGCGAGCTGGTAAATCACTTACTGCTTACTAAAGGAAGGGCCGTTGAGTGTGTATTTACCCGGGTCACACACACACATACACACACATACACATACACACACATGGCGAGCAATCTCATCGGTGCGGAATGCTCTGTATGTTTACCTATGGCTCCGGAACCCACCTGACCGAGGGAGGCTAATCTTTATGGGCTCTGTAAACAGGGACTTTGTCTTCACAAAAATACACCACGCCGATACGTGCGTGCACTTGCAATCATTCACGCAAATGCAGATAAAGTCGTCAAGAACCATGCATTGTTTTTCATATTGCTTCCGAAATTGCCATTATCCGCACCCTTGTCCATTAGAAAGATCGGAATAAATTCCAAGCTTCCGGTAGACATCAACATCGTCTGATGGAGCAACGCGTGGGATAATAGCGTTCACCTGTTAGCGCTGGAACGGAGCCAGAGCCGTCGCACGCATCCAGCGCTAGCACGTTTGTTGTTAGCCAACCTGTTAGCACTGGCGCGTCGCCAAAGCAGCCCGGAGCGCCACCGTTAACCTGTTAGCTTTACTTTTTTGAAGTGTATGCACGAGCGGTTCCCGAGGAAGCGACCAAACATGGGCTGCACGGATGCCGGTGTAGTACGTGTTTTTGGACGCTTCACTGAGTGTCTTGTAGATTTCATAAAATCATCATAAAAAAGAGAGAAAACTAAATATGAAAACTAGGGTTGATCACTTTATTCTGATTCGAACCGTCGTCATGTATGTACAGTAAACCTCGGATATATCGGAATCAATTGTTCCCACTGGTTTTGTCCGATATAAGCGAAATGCGTTATATGCATATACCGGAAAATGTCCGTTTTACGCATATATCGGATTTATATCCGGTATATGCGTAAATCGGATTTTATCCGTTATAAAAAGGCACTTCCTTGACTATTTATATCCGATATATATGCGTAAAACGGACATTTTCCGGTATATATATCGGATTTATATCCGATATATGCGTAAAACGGACATTTTCCGGTATATATATCGGATTTATATCCGATATATGCGTAAATCGGATTTTATCCATTATAAAAAGGCACTTCCTTGACTATGTTTCCAATGTACAGTAAACCTCGGATATATCGGATTCAATTGTTCCCACTGGTTTTGTCCGATATAAGCGAAATCCGTTATATGCGTATCCCGGAAAATGTCCGTTTTTATGCATATATCAGATTTATATCCAGTATATGCGTACATCGGATTTTATCCGTTTTATAAAAAGGCACTTCCTTGACTATGTTTCCAATGTACCTGGACTGGGCAATGAAAAGAGACGTAAGGTAATGAGAATTGAACTTTATTGGACTCTGAGCATAACAAATTGTTAATTAAGCTAGGCCCTGTTACGCCCGTCAGGCCTACGTTATTTCCAATAGTGAGGTTAAGATCTCATTCACTGCTGTGCTAGTATTATTGACGTCACTCACTTTTATATTTGTCCTAAATCTGGAGCCAGGAGAAAGACAATAGCCAGTGACATCAACAAGATTAGCATAACGATGCGGCCATCCGATATATGCCAGGGAAATTTCATGGAAATGCATTGGAACGGGACTGGAGATTTTGTCAGAAAAAGGCGAAATCCGTTATAAAAAATCCGATATATGCAATGAATTTTTATTGGAAATGCATTACAGAAAAATCGGTTCTTTTTTATCTGTCCGTTGTGAGCCAATTTCCGATATATCCGAGTCCGATATATCCGAGGTTTACTGTATCTCCAACTCACAAACACATCTGATCTCGGAACGACACTTCCCTGTTCTCCAGGTGCATTCACGGATAAATAAACACAAGCGTCCATTCTTATCACCCACGTTGTAATACTTCATGAAAAGTACAAATTTATTTGCAAGTATGATCGGAAATCCAATAAAATACACTTGAAATATGTGAATTCTTATAAATACTTATAATGCTCATAATGGCAGGATTGTTCTACTGTTAAAAAGACTCATGTTAGACAAATAGATTAAAAGACGTGTGTATCTTTTAGCTTAATTTAAATGTACAGTACATCCGTAGCTGTGCATACATACAAATATCTAGCAAACGATGATTCAGCATAATGAATTAAACTATGAAACTATGCACAGCTTAATATATAATAATGTTTTTATGTGTGTAAATGATATCGAGAATATAAAGCATTATATTCTCAAGTCGTATACAATAAATATTTAAATGGGGACTCATGATTTGAATAGTTAAATATGAGTTTTTAAGTAGCAGGATATACAGTATACAAGGTACCGGGTTGGGGTGTAAATACTGGCCTCAAACTATGACTACGCAAGAACATCTCGTTTCGGTGACATCAGCGCTATTGTACATAAAAGCCTTTTCAGTTGTACAAATGTCACATGCGATCCATATGTGATACGCCGAGGCCGGCAGTCAGAGCCCAGATTTGATTAGTGGGTTTGTTCTGAGGTTTGGGGTTAGAGCTAAAATACCTGGTTTGGGGGCGAGAGTGGGGGGGTATGAGACAACTTTGCCAGTTTGTGTGAGGAATTATGTTCCGTTTGTGGGGAGATGATTTGTGCAGAGCAGGGACGTAAGTTTTGAAGAGAAAGATGTGTGATATTAGAGTGGACGTCGATGGAGGACGCCATAAACAGGAAGTTGTCAGGTTTATTTAACAGTAAAATATGTCGTAAATTCATTGTCACTTCAATTGCTCACATTTTTTGAGTCACTCGCTGAGAAATATGAAAGATCATAAATGTCAGCGGTCGGAACATAGGTCAATTTCAACAAAATATCAGTTGCATAACCATATATATTTTGCCAAAATGTCCAAACGTACACATAAACAAATAGTTCAAAGTGTTATATTTGTTGATACTTTTTCACTTCCTGGATTTAAATGGTAAAGATGCATGCAGAGCTCTTATAAAATGTCTTTCTGCTACCTTGTGGCAGTTTTTGTTTGGCTTACAACTTCACAAAAGTGCGCTCATCTATGGTGGAGTTGCATCATCACCTCCATGTGCCTCTCCAGCCAAAAAAAAAAATTGAAAACAAAAATCAATAAATATTGGTTGATTGGTAGTGAATGAGTAAACGAACAATTAAATGATTTTTAAAAATGGAGTACAAATGTTCTGAGGTTTGGGGTAAGAGCTAAAATACCTGGTTTGGGGGGGGGGCATAAGACAACTTTGCCAGCCTGTGTGAGGAATTATGTTCAGTTTGTGGGGAGATGATTTGTGCAGAGCAGGGACCTAAGTTTTGAAGATAAAGTCAGTTATGTGTGATATTTGAGTGGACGTCGATGGAGGACGCCATAAACAGGAAGTTGTCAGGTTTATTTAACAGTAAAATATGTCGTCAATTCATTGTCAACACCGGCTCCTCCAATTGCTCACATTTCTTGTGTCACTCGCTGAGAAATATGAAAGATCATAGATGTAACCTCTATGGATTCTATTTCAGGGTGACAACTTTAATGTTTTCCAGGGTTGAACCTGCCACTAGTTACCACAGGGAGAGAGTGAGACAAATGATTCAAGTGTAGGATGAAAGCAGATTGGATGGAGTGCACATACTGGTACAGACCCCCCACCCCCACCCCACTCCCACCCCCATCCCTGCCTTTCTCCCTCCCACACTTATTCCCTCAGTTCTTTGCCTAATAAGCAGCGTTCCTGTGAGCTGATGCAAGGCGGAGGAAACAGAACAGGCGTTCTGGGACCGCTGGAAATATTCCCACATGAGCCCTAACATGATAAAGACTTATTATCTCACTAAGCTGCTGTAAACACAGATGCACACATAAATACACACGGTACACAACTCTATCGCTCAGTTGCTGGCGCTCAAAACAAACACACACACACACACACACTCGCAGTGAACCTGGTTTGTGACGAGCGCTGACCAGGAGGAATCTGACAGAGCCGATCCCCGCTAACAAAGCCGGAGAGTGTAGCCCCTCATCGGGCATTTAAGTTGTTTGAACTCCCTGCCCCTTTCTTCCCGGAGCAATGGGAAAACTCAGTCAAGAGGTTAGGTTGATTATGAGGGCAATATTTTCAATAAATATTTTCGGGAACATCTGAACAGGCTACAAGCCAAAACAGGACTTCTCTGTGAGCTCATCAATCACGCACACACGTCGAAAACAATATATGAGCTAATATTTTACACTACAAAGGTAGCAAGCGTGTTGAGTCCTATTTTCCTTCTTCTCCATCCCAGTTAGTTACACAGCAAAGGAGGTGTTTTTTTTTTGCGTTCAAACACATTCTTTATCATTCCGATCATCATACCTCAACGTGTCCCCCTGGGCTAGCGGGAATGTCTCTTCGACACACACACTCGGGTCAGAGGTTCAGCTGCTCTTGTAAGGAGATGAAGAAAAAGACACACAAGCAGCGCGTTGAGGCAGGCCTTTTTCACGAGTCGCTTCTCTTCCCTGCCAGAAACACTTTAACCTAGAGCTATGTGTGTGTGTGTGTGTGTGTGTGTGTGTGTGCATCATAGTCCTAATCAAAGACTTCAGGCTAGATTTATGCCCCTGCCTTTTCCCCGACCTCCATTACACCAGCTTATATACACCCATTACAGGATATGACAGAGTACACACCCTTTGGACGGGCATACCGCACCGCCTGCGAGTGAGTGTGTGTGTGTGTGTGTGTGTCTTTACACACTTCCTCACTTCCCCATTAGGTCCCTGTCCACCTGCGAGCTCTATCTCGCCGGCTTATTGCTAATAAGGTCAATGAGGAAGCGTCGGTAGCAGATGGCTGTACAGTACATTACGGCGCAGTGTGGGCCCGATAGGCGGCGAGGTGATTCATGCTCAGCGAGACATGTGATGACGCCAGGAGTTTGTAGCGCGTTGCAAAGTCGGCGGACCTCGCTCGGATCTGTTGATCACTCAGCACTATGCCCGGCTTCATAATATTACCTCGGGGAGTAGTTTGACCTAGCACGGATCTGGATGGAGGAGCGAGAGAGAGAGAGAGAGAGAGATCGTTGCGGAAAGAGGGAGTGGGGTTGGAGATTAAGTGACTAGCTTTAAATGTCACAATAACGCTCGACTTCTTCGTCTTAACCTCCGAGCAGGGAAAGGGATGAAAGGGAAGTAGTGCAGCGGGATTTATGGTTTTCGAGTGACGCTGCTTATTAAGCGAGAATTTTTGACAAAACTGTTAGCACCTTGTACTTTTTAACCACCGAGAGAAGTACTTAAACCAAGAAAACGAATGCAATACATTACTATACATTGATACTTTGTCATAGTACAGTAAACCTCGGATATATCGGACTCGGATATATCGGAAATTCGCTCACAACGGACAGATCTTTTCCTGTTACCGGGTGCGTTCTTTTAGCGAATGCTGAGATATGACGTAACACGCAGCTCCAGACGTTCTTCGATTTAAAAAATGGAGGCGACCAATTGGCACTGGATTGCTGTGGAAAGTTTTTTTTTTTTTAATTCAAACTAAATTTCAAGACTGGACGAACGAAAAACTGGAAATACGGAGTTATTCCAAAAAGTGAAAGAAAAACTCGAGGAAGCCGGTATCACGTGATGTTGGTGTTTACGTTTTACTGGGCATGCCCCATTGACTATTCTGGTTGATTATAGCAACGCATGTAGACACGCGATTGGAATATTCCTTTCCATGTATACCATTGTTTTCGGAATGGTCATTCGGAAACTCCTCATGTACTCGTTGCTAATACAGTAAACCTCGGATATATCGGACTCGGATATATCGGAAATTCGCTCACAACGGACAGATAAAAAAGAACCGATTTTTCTGTAATGCATTTCCAATAAAAATTCATTGCATATATCGGATTTTTTATAACGGATTTCGCCTATTTCGGACAAAATCTCCAGTCCCGTTCCAATGCATTTCCATTAAATTTCCCTCGCATATATCGGATGGCCGCATCGTGGCGCTCCGATTCGCCGAATCGTGACAGGCCGCTATACGACGTCATTTGCAGCGTTTGCAGCGTTGCCTGCGCGTCCAGGTACATTGGAAACATAGTCAAGGAAGTGCCTTTTTATAACGGATAAAATCCCATTTACGCATATACCGGATATAAATCCGATATATGCGTAAAAAACGGACATTTTCCGGTATACGCATATAACGGATTTCGCTTATATCGGACAAAACCAGTGGGAACAATTGAATCCGATATATCCAAGTTTTATTGTAATACCAAATATATGATATCTCTTAGCTCGTGTACAGGTTGATGACTTTGCTTCATTGATCACCATTATCTTAAAATTACCATCATAACTCCGCTTCTGTTGTTTCTTAACTTGAACATGTGTGTGAGTGACAGGAAGAAAAGCTCTTTTTCAGACTTTGTTCATCTTTGTCTCATATATATTGAACTCTTTTTATTACTGTCCTTACTTTTTTTCATTGACTTGGAAAAATTTGCATATGTCATCCATTTGGATTTAGCTTCCACACCTATAGTTTGATTGCTCTGGTCTGAATCAATTGATTGGTTCTGAATTTGGACAGTGATATGCTTTGCTTGGTTTCTTTTCACACGTTTAAGGTCAGTCAATATTTCTGACTGTTCGATTCCACCCTCGGCTATCTCTGTGTGGAGTTTGCATGTTCTCCCCGTGCATGCGTGGGTTTTCTCCGGGTATTTCCTCCCACATTCCAAAAAACATGCTAGGTTAATTGTCGACTCCAAATTGTCCATAGGTATGAATGTGAGTGTGAATGGTTGTTTGTCTATATGTGCCCTGTGATTGGCTGGCGACCAGTCCGGGGTGTACCCCGCCTCTCGCCCGAAGACAGCTGGGATAGGCTCCAGCACACCCCACGACCCTTGTGAGGAAAACTCCACTTCATTGATCACCATTATCTTAAAACTATCATCATAACTCCACTTCTGTTGTTTCTTAACTTGAACATGTGTGTGAGTGACAGGAAGAAAAGCTGCCACTTGGTTGGGGGGAGTTTGTTTAGTGATACTTGTTTGTTTTTATGTATAGATTTTTTTTTCAGACTTTGTTCATCACTGTCTTATATATATTATTATTACTGTTGTTACTTTTTTTCATTGACTAGGAGAAATTAGCATATGTCATCCATTTGGATTTAGCTTCCACATCTATAGTTTGATTGTTCTGGTCTGAATCAATTGATTGGTTTCTGAACTTGGACTTTTCACACGTTTAAGGTCAGTCAATATTCCTGATTGAGAAGTGTACATATGGAATTAACGTTGACTTACGATGACCGTGACAGCAATTCCGCATTACAATATTGTTTCTGTAAAGAAGAACTAATGGTGACATCATCTTGTGGCCGCACACAATGTGTCAGTAATTGAGCCTTCAATGTGGAGACGTTGTTGTTAAAGCTGCAATAATGTCACCACAAATGCTGTTTCCCGTCTGCAAAATGAGCTTTTACTCTTTTTTTTTTTTTTTTTAAACACAGCTCACAGTTGTCATTAACTGCGGTGGGGAGTTTGGATTTGATGTGACATCCCAGTACTGCATGAAAACATTCACGAGGAACTGTAATTTTGTGCGTTTTAAAATAACTTATCTTGCAAAAAGACACAAAGTAAATGACGGTTATGTTTAATCATTAAAGATCACCGCAAGTGAGAAAACATAAAGCTTTAAACTTGCAACCTGTGCACCTGCACAATAACATGTTTAGACCAGCGTCCCCCAGGCAAGCATCTGGCAACATCCCATTAATGGGGCCACTCACACTCTATCCCAGCTTCACCTGCTGTCACACTTTCAGATGGAAAAAAAAATACACACACACACACACACACACACATTGGTTCATCTGCTGTTTCCCTCAGAGGCAAAGAAAAGTTTGATTCTCTCCAGAGAAGCCACGAGTTATGCTCTTCTGAAAGCAACACACTGAGATGGTGGGTAGAAGTCTCAATGGCGTTTGGCTTGCAGAAATGAAGGCATCATCAGAACTTGCCGTCTAAAAAGTCTCGCACTTGTGTGTTAATTTCTAAAACTGGATGAGGCAGAAAGGCGACATTGAGCTCGTCATTAGGAGTTCACATCTCGCGTTCTTGGATGAAGGTTTGTTTTGTTTTGTATTAGCGCTCGGATATATGTGTGTATGTGTGTGTATGTGTATGTCGGTTCTCCCACGCTCGCGTTCCCTAACGATGGCAAATGTGCCCGTGTGTTTGCGAGGCGTTGTTTCTCCAAAAAAAAAAAAAAAAAAAAAAAAAAAAACAACAACACATCCAGGAACGGCTCGTTTTGTCTGGTTTTGTGGAGAAGGAGAGCGCTCTAATTAGAGAGGCCCTATGAAGGTGCTTCAAACGCACGTTGTCAAAGACCAACCTGCTCATGGCTTACACGCGGCGCACACATGCCACCTCTGATTATTGGAGAAATGCGCCTTTTATTTAACTATATCGTAGGGTATTAGCAGCCTTGTCAGTTTAGATTTGCTGCTTGTCTGATCCTAATCCGCGCCTATGCTATCCTAGACGCACACATCTACATGCAGACAAAAAAAAAAAAAAAAAGTCTGCTTCAGGTGTCGCTTTGTGGCCACTTGAGCGTGGGTGGTTCATGACCAAAAGGTTTTTTGCAAGCAAAAAAATGTATACGCACGCACGCTATTCACTCCTCTATCTCACCGTGTGTTTACTTTAGCTCACAGACTTTGTTTGCATTCTTAGATAGTGGCAGGATTTTTATTTAAAACTGCCCCAGTGGATTTCTCTGACTCCGCCGTCCCGTCCCGGTTTGCCATCAGGTGCCAGTGATGATGGTGGAATCAGCCTCTGAGACCATTCGAACGACACCGTCCGGCCAGAACGGAGTCAGCAGCCTCAGCAGCCAATCAGATGGCGGGGGAGGGAGAGAAGGCGGTTCAAACGGAGACACCAACGGGGAGATCAGCCCGGTGGACTTACTGCACCTGCAACAGCAACAGGTGTGTGTTTACTAATACATTCTTGCAATGCTATGCTAATGATGTACGCCGATGTTGCGGGAATCGTGTTTGTCATGTTGACGGCCATACCGCATTTACGGCATATATGTACGGAACAGTATGTACACACCGGGTAGTTATGTAACAAACAGATGTCACATATACTGTATACTATTTGACAGACTGGATTGTCAACAGTTTAAGTGCAACATAATTTACGACGTCAAAGTTCATTAGGTGCAACAATAAGCTACAGTAAACCTCGGATATATCGGATTCAATTGTTCCCACTGGTTTTGTCCGATATAAGCGAAATCCGTTATATGCGTATACCGGAAAATGTCCGTTTTATCGGATTTATATCCGATATATGCGTAAATCGGATTTTATCCGTTATAAAAAGGCACTTCCTTGACTATGTTTCCAATGTACCTGGACGCGCAGGCAACGCTGCAAACGCTGCAAATGACGTCGTATAGCGGCCTGTCACGATTCGGCGAATCGGAGCGCCACGATGCGGCCATCCGATATATGCGAGGGAAATTTAATGGAAATGCATTGGAACGGGACTGGAGATTTTGTCCGAAATAGGCGAAATCCGTTATAAAAAATCCGATATATGCAATGAATTTTTATTGGAAATGCATTACAGAAAAATCTGTTCTTTTTTATCTGTCCGTTGTGAGCGAATTTCCGATATATCCGAGTCCGATAGATCCGAGGTTTACTGTATTAGCAACGTTTACATGAGGAGTTTTTCTCTTTTCCGAATGACCATTCCGAAAACAATGGTATACATGGAAAGGAATATTCCAATCGTGTGTTTACATGCGGCGCTATAATCAGCCAGAATAGTCAATGGGGCATGCCCAGTAAAACGTAAACACCAACATCACGTGATACCGACTTTCTCGAGTTTTTCTTTCACTTGTTGGAATAACTCCGTATTTCCAGTTTTTCGTTCGTCAAGTCTTGAAATTAATTTGGATCAAAAACGAACTTTCCGCAGCAGTCCAGTGCCGATTGCTCGCCTCTATTTTTAAAACGGAAAAACGTCTCGATCTGCGTGTTACGTCATATCTCAGCATTCGCTGAAAGAACGCATCCGTGAACAGGAAAAGATAGTTCAATCTTGCTAATATTTCATAATTAATTCATATTATAATGTGTTTTTTAATAAAACTGGACTTGTGAATGGCGTATAGAAGGGTTTAGATTCTGTTCCACTGATGGCGCTAATGCACACGAAAGCGATAAACACCACGAAGAAGAACACAGTTTGACAACTTTCCGATTGAGCGCGTACAAGATACCTCAATCGGATTGGGGAAAGGAATATTCCACCCCTGGGAATCCCATTATTTATTCATTCGGATTGGCACTTTTCTTTGGGAATGAGGTGTATACAAAGGTTAGAGCAAATAAACCCAATGGAATTGAAATATTTGGGTCCGTGTATACGTGGCTAATGACTCCAAAGTATAGTTTAGAGTGTTTCGTTTTCAATTTTTGCTCCTTTGTGTGAGATTCTCACCATGTCATACACACACACACACTCACACAAACACACAATAGGCGTGTGTGTCAGTGTTCCGCGTCCATTTGTTTTATTTAGTCTCCCATGCATGAAGTGTTTGTCAGTGTTTGTGTGTACGACACATTAGCATGTAGTGTCTCCAGTTAGGTTGTTTATTTTGCCTCCAGTGTGTCAGACCTTCCCTCCATCCAGAAGCAGAATTCCTCTCACACACACACACACACACACGGCCATGCTTCCCAATGATGACATTTCACTGGTTTGGGAATTTTTAACTATTGACTGTTTGTGTGGCACGATGGACTCCTTACCTTTATTGTGTGGACGTTTTGGTTGGCCCACGGAATAAAGTTGTTCGAATAAGCTCCTTTAACTCAATTAGACTTTGTGTGTGTGTGTGTGTGTGTGTGTGAGTGTGAGTGCGGGCTCCAGCATGACGCCAGCTGATGTTCTAGTTGAGGAAATCCCTGCCTGCTAAAATGATTCCCCTAATTACCATGATGAAGCCTCAGGTTTATGATGAACACTCCAGCCCCTTCAGTTCTTTCCTGGTCTCCCTCCTCTCTCCCGCTTTTCCCCCTGCCTGCATCCTCACCCTGCTTCCTCAGCAACCTTCATTCGAGGACACACACACACACACACAGAGCTATGCACTAATGCACATACATAAACACCAAACCTGAAGCACACACAAAGCTGGTCTTTCTTCTCTGGGATGGGTTTCTGCTCTCTATGTTTTTGCACCTGTGTGTGTGTGTGTGTGTGTGTGTGCTGGTATTTCCTCTCTCGAGCGGGTTACCAACCACAAACATGCCTCCCTCTCTCTTTTCCATCTTTTTCTCTTACTCCCGTCGCTCACTCAACTTCTTTCTGCTTGGGTCCACAGTGGACTGTGAAAGGCAACACGACCTTTACTCCAGATTTCGACCCTACCTCGAAAAAAAGGTTACGTAGTCAACACAGTTCAACACCGGCCCCTGCGGCGTACAAGGCTGAAGTGTGGACACATTTTGGATTTTTACACAAAGTAGCACTACACAAAGTGCAGAAATTGACAAAACCCAATGTGTCGATTTTCCCGAATAAAGTATTCGGGAAACACTTAGCGAGACACCATGAGGACCTGCCGCTAGCAAGCAATGCGAAGGTCATTTTTTCATATACTACAAAAGTAGTACTATGATATTGCAGGTATTTTGTTTTTCAAATTGATATCACTATTTTGTTAAATAATGGTTATTTCAAGCATCCTAAAATTACTTTTAATGGTCATTTGAACATGCATCAGATTACAATTGAATGCATCCCATAATCAGTTCCCAGTTCCACATGTCCAAAAGGAGTAGGAAGAATTAAAGCTTATTAAATCCTACCCCTCCATCTGGTACTTTTACAATCAGTAACTGTTACATTTGTTCACTTCCTGCTTTCCATAATATTTTTTCATTATTTTCACATTTCTTTAAAATAAATTTAAAAAAAATAAAAAATAAAAATAATGCTTTCCATAATACAGTTTAAGTTTCTTTTTTCTCATTCATTTATTTTCATATATTTTTTAAATAAAATAAAAAAATGCTTCAAAAATGTCATTTATTTTCATATATTTTTTAAATAAAATAAAAAAAATGCAAAGTGATATGAGCATCCAATGCCATAATGTGTACCATAGTAAGTGTCAATATAGTGATATATATAGCACATCATGACTGGTTCAAGACTCTTCATCCTTGTATTTAGCAAACATCAACTGCTTGTATTGTTTCTTGAATTGGCTCATCGTTGTGCATTGTTTGATTTCCTTACTCAATCCATTCCATAGTTTGATTCCACATACTGAAATGCTATGGCTTTTTAACGTAGTCCTAGCATAGAAGTGTTTCAAATTTAGTTCTTCCCTGAGATCATATTTTTTTTCTCTTCTAGTACAGGAATAATTTTTTAGACATTGATAGCCTCAAAGCAATGGTCCTTAATGGCACTTTATGAATCAGGAAGTAGCCTGCTAACTAAGTAACTAATTAACAGAAGCGTGTTGACAGAACATACAGTCGTCTGTTTCTTGGGCCGATTCCCAACTCAGTAAAGCCATGAAGTGGATGGATGCAGAGCATCAGGTAAGAATCTAATAACATCTAATCATCAGAGCTCCGTGATGTCCCTCAATAAATTCTGCAGGTGTATCTTAATGTTGTGGCCTATAAAGGTGGCACGTACCGTACTGTACAGCCTTGAAGGTACTTGAAGGTACAAGGAGGGGCACAGAGGAACCATGCTGGGAGGCAAGAGGCTGGTCATTGGCCGGGGCTGAAGAGAAGGAATAGAGGGATGAGGGAGGAGTGTAGCGCTGAGACGTGTCAGAAAAGGGCGCCTGGGCCTCCCGTTGGAATGCAGCCTGTCTGCCTCCCCCAGAAAGAACAGAGCAGGGGAGAGAAAAGAGAAGAGAGGGGGGCGAAAAAAAAAAAAAACAGTTCTGCCCCATCATGGAGGGGAGGAGGGAGGCAGTCAGGAAGAACAAAGAGCGGCGTTCCAGGCCATGACTAAGGAGAGGTGGAAAAGTGAGAGTGTTGCACGGGTGTAGACATGCAATGATGCATAGCCGAGGAGAAATGTAAGCAGGATAAATCCTAACATACCTCAAAACGGTATGTGTGTGTTCTGACGAGAACCAGGTGTCTTCGCTACTTTTCCTTACATGTCTCATCGCCCCTTTTTTTTTTTTTTTTGTACATCGCCGTCTCCTCCGTTTCCCTCGCCATCAATTAATCGCTTCTGGTGTAGTAGCAGCTGGCGATGACAGCAAAAGAGGAGAGAGGAAAAAGAGAGAGGCATGGCGACAAAAAGTGCCGTTTCCTTTTAGGAGTGCCACTCATCAGTGAGGGCTTCTCTCGTTCTCTCTCTCTCTCACCCGTAAGTTACTCCTCCAGGCAAATAGAAAGTGAGAGGCACATTGTAGTTCCCCGAGGGTATAAAAGGAACATTACTTGAGGAAAAGGCAGTTTAGAAATTGGTCTGGACCCTTCATCCCTGCTCCCATTTGTCATGTTCTATTTTTTATGTGGTCTATCCTTGTTTTAGACCAAGTATACATCCCTACGGGGGGGCTCCACACACCCTAAGATGAATCCACATTAACCTCACCCCTAAAAAAAAAAAAAAAACATGTCACTCCTCTAAAGGGGTGACAAGGGGGTCCTCACTTAGAAGTTCTTTAACTGAAATTGGTCCTCATGAAGCCAGATGGACACGAAGAACACCCCCCCCCCCACCCCGACACACACAGTGACCTTAACCCTTACATGAACCCATAATACTTTACCCCTAAAACCATATCTTAATCATATGAGCACCCTCATATGTGTCCTCAGGAAGCTAGAAGGACAACAGAGTCTAGGGTCATCAGAAAAGGCCACAAAATATGTTCAAGTACATTCATTTTGTAGGGAAATACAAGTGTTCCCAACTGTATTGTGTTTTTAATGGAGTACAATACTCTGAAAAACGCCATCTATAGCCCTTAAACCTTTTTATTAGGTGTCCGAAAACCATTACCCTTAGATGAACCCATAATACCTTAACCCTAAAACCATTTTTAAATCTGCTTAGTAAACTTCAGTCACATCAAAGTTAAAATGAATCGATACGTTTCATGGAGTTCCTACAGAGAACAGAGTCTAGGGTCATCAGAAAAGGCCACAAAATATGTTCAAGTACATTCATTTTGTGGGAAATACAAGTGTTCCCAACTGTATTGTGTTTTTAATGGAGTACAATACTCTGAAAAACGCCATCTATAGCCCTTAAACCTTTTTATTAGGTGTCCGAAAACCATTACCCTTAGATGAACCCATAATACCTTAACCCTAAAACCATATCTTAATCACGACCAAGATGGCGCCCTTGTATGTGTCTTCAGGAAGCTAGAAGGACAACAGTACACACTTAAAATAGTTAAAATACATTCTGTCACCCAGGATATTAGTATAGAATTACTTTTTTAAATCTGCTTAGTAAACTTCAGTCACGTCAAAGTTAAAATGAATCGATACATTTCATGGAGTTCCTACAGAGAACTGAGTCTAGGGCAGGGGTGGGCAAACTACGGCCCGGGGGCCACATGCGGCCCACCAAACGTTTGAATCCGGCCCGCCAATTGCTTTTTAGTATTTCAACTTTTAACATACCAGCTGGCAACATGACTTTCAAGTCGGATGTCTTATTCAGTAAAAAATCGTAGTTTGATGTATCTGATGTTTAAAGTGCTCCTGAAAAAAGGAGAAATGAAAACATATAGCTGATATTATATAAAATTAGACAAATAATTCAAGGCGTAAAATTATAAGCGTAAAAATTCTTAAAATTCTTAAAATTCTTAAAATTCTTAAAATTCTTAAAATTCTTAAAATTCTTAAAATTCTTAAAATTATTAGAATTATTAAAATTATTAAAATATTAAAAAATATTAAATTATTAAAATTATTAAAATTATTAAAATTATTACAATTATTACAATTATTACAATTATTACAATTATTACAATTATTAAAATTATTAAAATTATTAAAATTATTAAAATTATTAAAATTATAAGCGTAAAATCATGTGTGTTAAATATATGTTCTGGCCCCCCGCATTGTTAACTCAATGCGGCCCATGAGTCAAAAAGTTTGCCCACCCCTGGTCTAGGGTCATCAGAAAAGGCCACAAAATATGTTCAAGTACATTCATTTTGTAGGGAAATACGAGTGTTCCTGATTGTATTATGTTCTCAACGGAGTGCAATAGCCCTTAAATCTCTTTATTATGTGTCCGAAAACCATTACCCTAACATGAACCCCTAAAACCATGTCTACCATGTCTTCATTCGAAGTTCTTTGAAGGACGCTCAAGGTCTCAAACACGTATTGAAGCCAATACACACACACACATGCACGTGGCTGATGTGAGTTAATGAAGGGTGTAATTAAGGAGCTGCGGTGATGACTGCCGATCGGGGGGGGGACTGATATAGATCTCAAATATACACAAACACAGATGAGCGATAACTATTATGGCCGCATGTCCAAGAGAACCGGGTTCAGTGTGCAGAAATGTATTATGTGTTGCTCGCTAATAAATGATTGGCTGGTTTGAACGGGGACGTAATTATAAAGGTTCAGCTCGCTAAGTGATAGGCGGTTGAATAGATGCTGGTCACTTGGGCAGTTATGTTCTATTTGACCTCCAGCTCTGCGGTAGAGTTCACTTTCAGGTCAGGGTGCACAAGCGATGGAGGTGACGGGGGTTCCCGCCGGAAGACATTTCCTGACAACATTTTCTGATTTCTTAGTGCATTGGGATTTCATTTAATCACATTATGCCTGTGCATCTGCATGACCGGTGGCATCACTTGCACTTTGTGTGTGGGAGTCTAACCCCCACCCCCGTGTGTGTGTATGTACGCATGAGTCCCACTGTCATATGTGCGGGGCCAGTAAATCAGTCCCGGGCCTCTCTCTCTCTCTCTCTCTCTCTGAGTGCTGTCACCTCCTAAAAGCTTTCCATTGGTCTCAGCCCGGCCAGTCCTCTTTATGATTGAGGTCAGTGGAGTTCAGAGGTCAGCAGAGGTCATGCTGCGACAGAGGAGGAGCATTGCTGGGTTGCCAAGCATCACAGAACACCCACCGCTCTGAGGTCCGTCATACAAAGAGTACTATAGAACACCGACTTCCTCCAAGAGCCTCCAAAGCACCACCGACACTTGGTTTCTGGTTCTGACTTTTGCTAGACCATAATATACCTAATAGTCATCTACTATAATATACCTAATAGTCATCTACTATAATATACCTAATAGTCATCTAATAGGCACATAAATGGCTTTGCCACTCAGGTTTTCAGGCAGTAACTCAAATTTGGTGCTTTGCTCATATTTTTTGTGAAAACGGCACAAAATATTTTCTTAGATAGATTCAATAACTTTTACTGCAAGATAACTCAAAACAACTTACAAATAATTACAATAATTACAAATAAAACAAGTCAATGCAAGACACCATTTTGATTTATTCCACCTTTAAAATAAAAACAAACTTAAACTGTATTATGGAAAGCATTTTTTTTTATTTTATTAAAAAAAATATGAAAATAAATGAATGAAAAAAAATGAAACTTAAACTGTATTATGGAAAGCGTTTTTAAAAAAAATTTATTTAAAAAAATATATGAAAATAAATGAATGAAAAAAAAGAAACTTAAACTGTATTATGGAAAGCATTTTTTTAAATTTTATTTAAAAAAATATATGAAAATAAATGAATGAAAAAAAATGAAACTTAAACTGTATTATGGAAAGCGTTTTTAAAAAAAAATATTTAAAAAAATATATGAAAATAAATGAATGAAAAAAAGAAACTTAAACTGTATTATGGAAAGCGTTTCTTTTTTTTATATTTAAAAAAATATATGAAAATAAATGAATGAAAAAGAAACTTAAACTGTATTATGGAAAGCATTTTTTTCATTTTTTAAAATTTATTTTATTAAAAAAATATGAAAATAATGAAAAAATATTATGGAAAGCAGGAAGTGAACAAATGTAACAGTTACTGATTGTAAAAGTACCAGATGGAGGGGTAGGACTTTTGGACATGTGGAACTGGGAACTGATTATGGGATGCATTCAATTGTAATCTAATGCATGTTCAAATGAAATTAAACCATTACCATTACCATTACCTTTTAGCCAAGCCTGTGCATTCAGACTCCGCCATTTTTTTAACGTGCCATTGACGTTTCAGTCTGAGTTATGTGGCCTTTCTTCATAAACTTTCATACTTCAATTTCTAATAAAAAGGGTCATCTTAAAGAGACGGACTTGACCAAAAGTAAAAACACACTTGATCGGGTTTACTGTCTCTTGCGAGTCCACAATCCCGCGACAAGGCTCCATGGATAAGTCATACCCGGACTGTAGAAATGGTTCAGCAGGCCAGATAAGCCGGCATGGACACATTCACGGCTGGTTGACCCAGTCAGCCAAGAGGCTCAGTAAAAAAAAAAAAAAAAAAAAGAGAGACAGATAGCAACCCAGTTAAAAAAGATGTGTGTGTGTGTGTGTGTGTGTGTTTGCCCTGTCTTTGTTGTGGAGACTGAGTTATACACACTTGCCCGGGCACCTGGAGTGCTGAGGTCGGCTTTGGTTGCCATGGGAGTGTTTAGAAGCACTTAAGCTCAAAGAGCCTGCCTGTGCTGTCAGGTAAATAACACACACACACAAGCAGGGGCAGACTTGCAGAATTGTCGTTTTTTTTTTTTTTTTTTTTTTTTTTTTGATGGGGGGTTAGTTAATCTGTAGAGGGCATTTTGAAGGGGTCAGTGAGCAAAGCCTTACTCATTAATGGGTGCTTGTTTGTTGTTTTTTTTTATTTTTTTTTTATATTTCAACGCTTGTTTTTCGATTTTTTTTTTCTCTCACATTATCAGTCACTCACAAAGGTCACATGTTGCCATCCATTCACGCTGCAGAACACAACACTCTTTTTCAAGTCCTTCATTTGGACACTCCAGAGTCCCACAAAGAAATGGACATGGAGAGGAGTGAGAACTTTTAAGACAGAATGTGCGACAATTATAAAGCACCAAAGACAAGTAGTTGCCCTGGAAACAAGGGGCGGGATGCACACAATGAACACGCACACATATATATATATATATATATATACACACAATACAATTGCCGCCGAGGTCTAAAGTGTTGCTAATTAGCTAGTCTTTGCCGGCTCTTTGTGTGAGCAATTTTAAAGCAAGAGATTAGAGTCAACAGGAAGAGGGGAGGAATGTAGCTCTTCTCCCCCCCCACCGCCCCTCTTTGGCTTTATTCAAGCTCTGTGGAACAGAGAATTACGTCTGTTATCTATATAGTTATATCGCCATAATTCATGGAAAAATGTTAAACCATGTATGGAGGCAGTTGCTGTATGCTGACAGGCTTGTCATCAGTAAGTGTGTTAAATATGACCAGGAGTATGATATGCATTATGATAAGAACTGTATGAATGGTTATTACGGTTATATTAGATATGATTAAGCTTCACCAAAAAATTTTGTTTTTGTTCCCATTTTTTATGAGCTGAATTCAGGGATCTAAAACTTTTTCTTAATGCAGTGTCCCATCTTGCAAGAATCTGTAAACCATTTCACACTCTATCTGTTATATGGTTGTCGGAGTAAAACTGCACAAACAACAACTTAGTGCAAACCTTTGCAATAATCATGCTGTCTAATCAGCATCTGGATATGCCACACTTGTGAGGTCAATGAATTATGAACTAACACAAATGGAGACAAAATTTGTGAATAACATTTGATGAGATTTTGTGTACAGTTTGACATCTTTGAGTTCAGTTCAAGCAATTTTGTTTTAATTCTGTGAATGATTCAGGGTTTTAATAGTTTTTTTATATGTTGCAACGCAGCTAAAATGTATACATGAACAATTTTCACATGTTTATACATTTATGCTTCAATCATAATGGTTTTTTTTGTCAAGATTTTACACTTTGTTCTGCGGCCCTTGAAAGCACCATAGTTGGTGGCTACACTGTAACTCCGATCCATCTGTTCATCGATTATTTTACATTATTATAGTGGTTAAATTGTGTTTTATGAGCTTATATTTAAGCCTTAAAAGGGCACCTATTATGTTTTTTTCCACTTTTCAGTTTCAAAAAATGAAATTCATGTATTTGGAAGTGAGCCCTGAAAAAAAGTTTGAGATGGCTCAAAACGCTCGGTTTCAAAAGGCGTGGTAAAACTGTCCCTTTGTGATGTCACAGAGCGGTGGATCACAGTAGAGTGGGCATGCCCGGAGGCGGGCCGTGGTTGGAATAAATTAAAAAAAGATTGTTTTGGCATTAAGTACAAACAGCTGGATAGGTGCAGATTTTGCTAAATCTAAAAAGTTTGTTGTGCTGGTTATTGTGTGTAGCTGCTCTATAGGACACAACTAAACACAAAGCCTGGATTGTGTTGCAAGTGAACAATGGCAATTACAGAAAGAAGGACTCTAATTTTATATTACAAAAGTCACTTTTTTGGTGTATAAAAAATACATTTTACATAAAAATGTGACATTGCCTTGCGTCTTTTGCAAGGACACCTTAACAATTCATCTGAAGTTTAAAGGTATTTGTTTATTGATGGGTTTTGTACAGCAGCCGGTGTTGATCCTAGACCACTTCCGGTGTTTGTATGCGTGTGTAGTGTCGGGCTTGGTGTGAGGGTGCGTCCAGCCCCACAGCCACACCCAGGTGGAACCTCTGAAGCAAAACCATGAAAGAGGTTTATTTCCATCAAAGCGGGCAGGCAATACAAAAACTTTTACAGGCCGCTGCTAAGGAGTGTTTTTCTATTTAACCAATACGACTTTTTGTGTGTCCATTTGTCTTCCTGTGTATGTGTGTGTCATCTGTTTATGTATATGTGTGTGCTCTTATTCTTGTCTCCTGATCCAGGTCTTGGCAGTTTCTTGCATGTGTTATTAGTTTCATTTTTTTTTTCTCTCACTCACTCTCCTTTTGGTTATTAATAATAACAGTTAAACAGTTTCCATATGTGCGGCCCGGTTGCCAGGCGAGCGTTATCCTCATCATGGCTCTCCTCTCAGGGGTTCCTCTTGTTAGGGAGGAAAAGCAGTTTCGACTCTGGAGGTCAACCAAATAAGAGCAAACACCTATGTGGCCTTTTTTCCTTTTCTGGAGCATAACCAAACTAGTAAACTGTCCTGGCTTGTACATGATGAGGGCAAACTAAAAGAAGTGTGTGTGTGTGTGTGTGTGTGTGTGTGTTCCGCTGTGGGTTGGGTCTGTCTGGAGTGAGACCTTCCTCCCTTCTTGCCAAACGAGCTGTTTTGGAAACCGCAGGGAAACGGCATATGTCTATATAACGTATGACGTGCATGTGTCAGGAAACTGCTACAGATCTATGACTTAGCTGCCTGGACATTTTATATCAATTAGGAAGGGACTTTCTCGATTTCCTTCTCACCTCATTGAATTATTTCATTGTCTGTATTGTGACTCTATAGCAGGGGTGGGCAAACTACGGCCCGGGGGCCACATCCGGCCCGCCAAGTGTTTGAATACGGCCCGCCCAATCTTTCCAAAGTATTTCATTTAAAGTCAACATACAACCTGGCATCATGGCCTGAGCCAACCTTTTGATGGTTGTATCAATTTCATCAATTTCGTTGTTTGACATGGTCTGTTGTTTACAAAGTGCTCCTGAAAAAAATATCAAAAATTAAAATAATTATTATTATATTATTATTATAACTATTATGATTATTATATTTATTATATTAATGCTAATTCTTATATTAATTATATATAATAATATTGTTATATTTGCATATTTTACATAATAATAATATAATTATTATTATTTTAATTTTATTGTAATTATTATAATATTTTATTATTTTTAAAATATTTAAATATAAATATAAAATAATAAATAATAATAGCAGATTGCATGACAATTTTACAGATACAATAATACCAGGTGGACTGTTACGTGTAAAATATATAGTCTGCCCCCCCCGCGGAAATGTTGTTATATCAATGCGGCCCGCGAGTCAAAAAGTTTGCCCACCCCTGCTCTATAGTCTTTTTTTTTTTGTGATGACTTCTTGAGAAGTTGATGATTTTTTAATTGATGTGAGTCTAAATTATGTAAAAATATAAAGCAGTCCGGGGTATTCAGTCATTTATGACCGAGTCTATACCCTGGTGAATCAATAGAAACGTTAGATGAGTGTAAGG